>NC_134088.1:0-304285 GCF_000715075.1 Nicotiana tabacum
TCCTTCCTCAACTCGAGTTGTCCGCTCGGGTACACTGTCTAGAACACCGACCCAGGTTTTGAACATAGAATAACGTGACTTCATGCCGGATCCCTAGTAGGAACGCTTATTTGCATCACGTTGCATTTGACTTAGGGGACTCAACACAGGGGTTGGGTCCGTCTAGGACTAGCAACCTGATATGAAAAGGCCATGCTGATGCATCCTATTGTTTTTCGTGCATTTATTTGTCTCATACCCGCACGCTGACCGGTGTTTGAATATTTGGAATATTGTGAAAAAAAGGGAAATAACGGTTAGGAAAGTCGCTGTTCTGTCTTAGAAAAAAATAAATAATAATAATAATAAAAATATATCAATAGAAATATAGAGTTTGTCTTGTCATAAAAATCAAAAAAAAATCTTATTTTTAAAATTGTTTTTTTATAATAAAAAAGAAAGTCTTGTGTTGTCTTTACTTTTATTATTTGTTACAAATATATGTATATATATATATATATATATATATATATATGAAAAATTCAAAAGTTTTGCTTTATTTCAAAATGTATATATCTTTATTTATGGCAAAAGTATTTATCTTGTTAAAGGTCTAGAAAAGTCCTTTCAGGCTCCCAGTTTTTCGAAAAAAAAAAAAAAAAATCCAAAATATTTTCCGTTATTGACTTCTTTAGAAAGTTTTATATATATATATATGAAAATTCAAAATTCACAAAAAATCGCATATATTTTTGTTTTTAGCAGGATAAGTGTCGTTTGTTAAAATCTTGTTAATAAATGTGCAGAATGAGCACGATTCCGAATGAACCCTTTTCAATCATGAATAAAATTCCCCTCCAATTGCGGCTCTGGTGGAATGATTTGGGCAAAGAGGGGCATGACGAAATCAAGAAGTATCTGAAAGGCCTCACGAGTTTGTTGGATATCAGGCCACGAGGAGATATCATAAGGGCACTAGTCCCCCACTGGGATCCTGCGCACAATGTCTTCCGCTTCTCAGATTTCGAACTTACCCCAACTTTAGAAGAAATAGCAGGGTATATCGGCAGCACTGAGACTCCTTTGAGGCACAAATATCTGATTGCTCCAAGAGCTGTAGCAGTACACCGGTTCCTGGACTCCTTAAAGATAGTCAGAACAGTTCATAACCCTGACTTGGCAAAAGGTTTTTGCAGCACGAGTTTCATATATCAAAGATATGGTCACATAGGAGGATTCGACAAGCCAGAAAACCAGTTGTGCAGCAAAGGTAATCGCCAGAAGTGGGAAGAACATAGACGAATTGCTTTCATGATAACTTTCTTAGGACTACTAATATTCCCAAGAAAAGATGGGAATATTGACATAAAGATAGCAGGGGTCGTCAGTACGTTGCTCACACAGAGTGATAGTACGTTGGCGCCCATGATAGTATCTGATATATTCCGAGCACTCACTTCTTGCAAAGCCGGAGGAAGCTTTTTCGAGGGTTGCAATTTGTTGTTGCAAATGTGGATGATCGAACACCTATGTCACCGAGCCCAGTTTCTGAGCCATGGATCCGCTGGAAAGACCTGCATAGAGGAGTTCTATACCAGAGTTGATGAAACCTACCTACCAGAAGGAGTTGTAGCATGGACCTCATATTTCCAAACCCTCAACGCCAGTCAAATACAGTGGGCGCTAGGATGGTTACCGATCGACGAAGTCATATACATGCCAGCAGCCAGGCCCCATTTTCTTTTAATGGGACTTAAGAGCATTCAACCATACGCGCCGCATCGGGTTTTAAGGCAACTTGGGAGGTATCAGATAGTGCCGAAAGACGAGGATCTGAGCATCCAGGTAATCGAGATCAGTCCCGACGGCCAGTTTCCTGAAGCAAGGGTTCGTCAAATTTGGAGCCAATGTCAATACTTAGAAGCAAATACTTGTGTAATGAATCGGGCAAAAGGGGAAGTTTCGCCCGGGTATCAAGCCTGGTACAAAAGGGAGACATCACCTGGAAGACCGACCAAAAGACCTCACCTGCAAGAATTTGCCAAATCTTCACAAGAACAGTGGGACTGGTTGGCCAAAGAGCAGGAATATCTTGTCAAAGCAGGCAAACTGAAGCAACAAATCCAGGATATGAAGTTTGAGTGCCAATTACAGTCTGCTGCCCACAAGGGAGAAAAGAACCAGTTAATCAGAGAAGGCGAGATCCTCAAAGCTCAGATCCGGAGAATGAAAAAAGAGGCTAATAGCCAGCTAAGAAGCCAGGCAGATAAAAGATTGATAGCAGGGTTAAAAGATCAGGTTGCGGAATGCCAGGAAGATTTGGAAAAAGCCAGGGCCAGCACAGCAAAATTGCGAACCAAGTGGGCAAAGGGTGCGATGGCTCGGAGGCAGCACCTGCAACAAGTCATAAGGGAGTATGAACTGAGCATCGGGACATTAAGGGAAACGAATGCCTCTCTTCGAGAAAGGATCCTCAAGCAAACACGAAATGCCCAAGACGACAGAAGGCATTATTACGATGCAATGACCAGAATGGAAAGGCAAATGGAGATGTTCCAGGATCAGCTTGCCAACAATGCGCAAACACTGGGATTGAAGAACCAACAGATAAGGCATTTGTTCGCAGAAAGGGACAACATCCGGGGAAGGATTGATGAAATAGGGCATTACATCTACATGAAATGCTTGGCATATGAGCGAACACCTCGGAAGACCCTCCTTGTTTCCATCATGGGTTGCGTCCGCCGGATTATGAACGAATTGAAGAGCTTGCAAAGAGACCTTACACCTAGAGCCGCAAAAAGGCCGGATGATGCCTCACGGCCCCTTAAATTGGAGAATTAGTTTTGGTCAAGTCCTGTTTATTTGGCTTTGGTTGTTTTTCCATATGTTGTTTTCTTTTTCGTTAAACCGAGTTTGAAACCGTCGAGTTTGTACTATTGCTATTCCTTGCTTGATGTAATTTGTAATAGCAAAATTTTGAGAATGAATTCAATGATTTCACAAAAATTGTGTGTTTTTACTTTAAGGCAGAACTACGCCTGGTCTGATTCACGCGGGGACGTGATACGTAGGCAATCCCCATAAGATTCGACCGCTTTTAATAAATAAAGAAAAGAAAATGTAAATAAAATAAGACGCGGGGTTTCGCAGAATACTCTAAAAGAGACAAATGAACAAACCGGGATGACGCATGTGGTTTGAAGCAAAGCATGTAGAAACGGTTAACTGCCTAGGTGCATTGCATCCTCTATGTGTTATGATCAAATCTGTTAAGCTCTAACACTAACAAAGTTTGTTGTTGTCTGATAACCAGACAGTTAGTTGTTAAAGAATTCTGGCAACACATTCATACCAAACCAGATCCAAAGGACCGGTAGCAACAAGCATGACTACTTCAGAGAATAGTAATGAGGAAGAAAGGCCGATGAGCCAGTTGCTAAAAGAGGCAATGGAAAAGATTGAAAGGATGGGACTAGAGATGCATGCAATGCAGCTAGCCCTGGCCAAAACACAAAAGAGCCCTGAGACACTGGGACACGTGCCGGAGTACCCTCACTCTGGCCCTTCCACAAGCCGCCCAAATCCCCTCTATCATCAAGAAAGAAGCCCTCATGATTCCCAAGCTCCACCACCCCATCAACCTCTCCCAACACCCAATATTCCCATTTTTGTGGGACCTGCATCAGCCCCTTTGCAGCGAACGACCAGTGAGCCATTGTTTCAGGCTCACGATACACAATACTATCCCCTGAACCTACATTCCATGCACCCGAACCACAGGCTTACAATCCCCATTTGGAAGTCCCGGCAGAGGTTGAGAAGCCGGTTAAGGCCCCTGAACAGGATGAAGTGTTGAGAAAGTTCAAAAGCCTGGAGCAATCCTTCAGGAACTTACACGGGCTGGGCAATCAAGTCAGCGTGGCATACAAAGATCTGTGCCCTTTCCCAGATGTCCAACTCCCGGCTGGGTTCAAGATGCCCAAGTTTGATTTATATGAAGGGCACGGTGATCCCATGGCACATTTGCGGGGATTCTGTAGCAAAATGAGAGGGGCAGGAGGCAAGGATGAGCTTTTGATAGCTTATTTCGGCCAAAGTCTGAGCGGATCTGCACTGGAATGGTATACCAGGCAGGATTTCAGCAGGTGGTACACGTGGGATGATCTGGCACAGGCTTTTGCAGGTCATTTCCAGTACAATCTAGAGATAGTCCCTGACCGTCTCACGTTATTGAGAACTGGGAAGAAACCCGGGGAAAGTTTTCGCGAGTTCGGGTTCCGCTGGAGAGAACAAGCAGCTAGGGTCGATCCTCCCATGAGAGAGGGAGAGATGGTAGACTACTTTTTGCAGACATTGGATCCAACCTACTTTGGTCACTTGGTGACAACGGTTGGAAAATCTTTCAACGAGGTGGTCAAAATAGGGGTCATGATAGAAGAAGGTTTGAGGTCGGACAAGATCTTAAACTATTCGGCACTTAAGGCCACAACCCAGGCTATTCAAAGCGGCACGGGAGGTGCGCTAAGAAGAAAGAAAGAAGAGGTTGCCACGATCGAGGCAGGCAGTTGGCCCAGGGCTGGCAGGCCACACTACAACCAACCCAGGCCTCACAGGTCAAACTATCCATACAACCCACCACAAAATTTCTATCCACCTCGAGAACCGCATTGTTCCGTACACCAAGCCCAGATATACACTCAGCCCCCGGTTCGCCCACAATGGCGCGCACCGGCTCCCCAGAACATATATGCACCACCACAAAACACTTACCCTCCACCAAGGGCATATAGAAATCCTTCAGGGGCAGGTTTCCGGGGAAATCCAGATGCCAGAAATGACAGGTTGCGGAAGCAAAGAACCTTCACCGAACTGGGAGAAACCTACACCGCTGTGTTCCACAAGCTGCGACAATTGGGTTTGGTTAGTCCCGTCCATACTCGGGAACCAAATCCCCCGCCTCAGAATTTGGACCGTTCAATCAGTTGTGAATACTGTTCAGGGATGCTCGGGCACGATACCGAGAAGTGTTGGAAGTTAAGGCATGCCATACAGGATCTTATTGACACCAATAAGATCGAGGTCCAGACACCGGAGGCTCCTAACATCAACCAAAACCCGCTGCCAGCGCACCACGAAGCTCACATGATTGAGTTGGTGTGTGAGGGAGGTGAATTAAGAAAACCCTCACAAACAGTGATGATGATCCAAGCTGCCCCAAAAGAAGTCTTAACCAGGGGAGGAACAAATGTACAGTCGCAGGGAGAAGGTGTCAAGCCGGTAGTAATATGGGGGAAGAACCCGTCCGTCATAACAAGCAAACCCGAGCCAAGCAAATTGGTAATACCAGGGATCCTGCCCACACCGGCAGTCATGTTGAAAGGGGTATGTAGAGAACGGGTGACCATAAAGCCGGTGGTCCAACTGCCTGTGCTTGACAGCAGGGCTGTGCCCTGGAAATATGAAAAAGCAGTGGTAACGTACCAAGGAAAACAGGTGGAAGAAGTCAGTTGTGAAGCGCAAGGTTTGACTCGATCAGGTCGATGTTTTGCTCCGGCGGAGTTAAGAAAAACCAACCCAGTGGCAACCAAGAAGCCAGTGTCAGAAGAAGAGGCTGAAGACTTCCTGAGGAAGATGAAAGTACAAGACTATTCTGTGGTTGAGCAGCTGAGAAAAACACCTGCCCAGATCTCACTATTGTCATTACTCCTCCATTCCGAGGAACATCGTCGGGCCCTGTTAAAGATATTGAACGAGGCTCATGTACCCAGTGAGATTTCTGTAAACCACCTGGAAACCATTGCTAGCAAGATTTTCGAGGTGAACAGAGTGACATTCTCAGATGATGACCTGCCGGTGGAAGGTACGGAGCATAACAAAGCTCTATACCTAGCTGTCAAATGTGAAGACTCGGTGGTAACCCGAGTATTGGTGGATAACGGCTCAAGCGCCAATATTTGTCCATTGTCCACCCTGGACCAGTTAAAGATTGACCGTGGAAGAATCCGGGAGAATAGCATCTGTGTCCGAGGGTTTGACGGAAACGGAACAGCCACTGTGGGGGATGTTGTACTTGAACTAACCATTGGCCCGGTCCTGTTTACCATGGAATTCCAGGTATTGGACGCCACGGTATCTTACAACTTGCTGTTAGGACGACCCTGGATTCACGCAGCTAAAGCGGTGCCTTCCACCCTACATCAGACAGTGAAGTTCGAGTGGGAAAGACAAGAGGTCGTGTTGCACGGTGAGGATACAACATACACCATGGGCGGAATCATTGTGCCTTTCATAGAGACCAGTGATGACAAGGGTCCTTGGGTCTACCAGATTCTCGATACAGGGTCGGCCAACAAAATCTCTGAAGGAGAAATCATCCCGCACCCTAGGGTAGCTGCCGCAACAGTCATGATGGTATCGGAGATGCTGGGTAACGGATTTGTGCCGGGAAAAGGCCTGGGAGTTGAACTTCAAGGGATAGTCCAACCTGTTTCCCTTCCTAAGAATCTGGAAACCTTCGGGTTGGGGTTCAAACCAACCGCAGCAGACAGGAAGGAGGCGCGAAGAATGAAGAAGAAGGTCTGGTTTCTGCCTAAACCAGTGCCACGCCTCTCAAGGTCTTTTGTTAAAGCAAGTGCCAAGGGGTCAGCGATCCCAAAGATTCGAGGACCTTTGATCGGTGTAAATGAAGACCTGAATCAGAGTTTTGAGAGACTATTCGCAGATGTCAGTATGGTGGAAGCTGGAGAGGGTTCCAGCAGGGCAGAGATACAATTTGTGGGGCCTGAGGCCAAGACCAACAATTGGACGATTACTCCTCTCCCTGTCCGAGGGGAGTCTTGGTAGTAGGCTTTGATTAATGTTTTGTTTGTTTGTTTGTTTGATCGGATTATCCAAGGGTGTAATCCCAATTTTACTTTCGTTTTGTAAAAGTGTGAACCCTTTTTATCCTGCAAATTTAATAAAGTTCTTTTCTTTTGTCCCATTTTAATTTCTGGTTTTGTTTTCTTTCTGAACAGTTCTCTTTTTACTGGTCCTAATGACATGGCATGCACAACGGATCTTCGACCTAGTCTAATAAATCAATCTGAATCTGACTCAATGATGCAAGAGGTCGTTTGTGATAATGAATCCGAATGTGACGAAAGGGAAGCCTTCGAAGAAATAAATCGAGAACTATGCCAATTTGAAGAGAAACCCAAGCCTAACCTAAATGACACTGAGGCTGTGAACCTAGGAAACGCTGATAACATCCAAGAGACCA
Source organism: Nicotiana tabacum (assembly GCF_000715075.1). Taxonomy (NCBI): domain Eukaryota; kingdom Viridiplantae; phylum Streptophyta; class Magnoliopsida; order Solanales; family Solanaceae; genus Nicotiana; species Nicotiana tabacum. The sequence continues at coordinate 7,244 of NC_134088.1, forward strand.
AAATTAGCATCCACATTGAGCCGAATGTCAAAGCAGAATTGATCGAAACTCTCAGGGAATTCAAAGATGTTTTTGCATGGTCATATGATGATATGCCTGGATTGAGCACCGATTTAGTGGTTCACAAATTGCCCACTGACCCGGCATACCCTCCGGTCAAGCAAAAACTAAGGAAATTTAAAACAGAAATGAGTGTAAAGATCAAAGAAGAGGTGATTAAGCAATTACAATCTAAGGTCATTCGGGTCACTCGGTATCCCGAGTGGCTGGCCAATGTGGTACCAGTCCCAAAGAAGGATGGAAAAATCAGGGTGTGCGTCGACTACCGCAATCTCAACAAAGCAAGTCCCAAGGACAATTTCCCGTTACCCAACATTCATATCCTGATCGATAATTGCGCTGGGCGCGAGATCGGATCCTTTGTGGATTGCTATGCGGGTTATCATCAGATCCTAATGGACGAAGAGGATGCTGAGAAGACAGCGTTTATTACGCCATGGGGAACCTACTGCTATCGGGTAATGCCGTTCGGGTTAAAGAACGCCGGGGCAACGTACATGCGAGCAATGACCGCGGTGTTTCATGACATGATACACAAGGAAATTGAGGTGTACGTCGATGATGTGATCATCAAATCTTGGCGTCAGGAGGACCATGTAGCAGACCTAAGGAGATTTTTCCAAAGACTCCGGAGGTATGATATCAAGCTTAACCCGGCCAAATGCGCATTCGGGGTTCCATCAGGGAAGTTGCTAGGATTCATCGTCAGTCGACGGGGGATTGAGTTGGACCCATCCAAAATTGAATCCATCCGAGATTTGCCACCGCCAAGGAACAAAACAGAGGTAATGAGCTTGCTGGGTAGACTCAATTATATCAGCAGGTTCATCGCTCAACTCACAGCAACTTGTGAGCCCATATTTCGGCTACTGAGAAAGGATGCTGCAGTAGGTTGGACGGCAGAGTGCCAGGAGGCTTTCGACCAAATCAAAGGGTATCTGTCTAATCCACCCGTATTGGTCCCGCCTAAGCCCGGGAAACCCCTAATCCTTTACCTGACGGTCTTGGAAAATTCATTTGGTTGTGTACTGGGGCAACATGATGACACAGGGAGGAAGGAGCAGGCCATCTACTATCTTAGCAAGAAATTCACAGTGCATGAGGTCAAGTACACTCAACTCGAGAAAACATGCTGCGCCCTGACTTGGGTAGCTCAGAAGTTGAAGCACTACCTGTCTTCATATACTACTTATCTCATATCCCGCTTGGACCCATTGAAGTATATCTTTCAGAAACCTATGCCCACGGGAGGTTGGCAAAATGGCAAATTCTGCTCACAGAATTTGATATCATCTACGTGACAAGGACGGCCATGAAAGCCCAGGCACTGGCAGACCATTTGGCAGAAAATCCCGTTGATGAAAAATACGAGCCCTTAAGAACGTATTTTCCTGACGAAGAGGTGATGCATACGAATGAGTTGGAATTACCCGAGGAATCAGGTTGGAAGCTTTTCTTCGATGGAGCTGCAAACGCAAAAGGGGTTGGAATAGGGGCAGTACTCATTTCTGAAACAGGACGGCATTATCCTGTTACGGCCCAACTGCGCTTCTACTGCACTAACAATATGGCCGAATATGAGGCTTGCATTCTGGGTCTGCGCTTGGCTGCTGACATGGATGTCCAAGACGTCTTGGTCTTGGGAGACTCGGACCTCTTGGTACATCAAATTCAGGGGGAATGGGAAACACGAGATCTAAAGCTCATACCATACCGACAATGCTTGCATGATCTGAGCAAGCAATTTCGATCGGTGAAGTTCAAACACATCCCGAGAGTTCACAATGAGGTTGCAGATGCCTTAGCCACCTTAGCATCAATGCTGCACCACCCTGACAAAATGTATGTTGATCCTCTGCATATCCAAGTCCGTGATCAGCACGCCTACTGCAATACCATAGAAGAAGAAGCAGATGGCGAACCCTGGTTTCATGATATCAAGGAATACCTCAGAATGGGGATATATCCAGAACATGCCTCGAGAGACCAAAAAAGAGCCCTTCGGCGTTTATCGAATGGTTTCTTCCTCAGTGGAGGAGTATTGTACAAAAGAACCCCGGATTTGGGATTGTTGAGATGCGTAGATGCCAGTCAAGCAATGACGGTCATGGAAGAGGTACATGCGGGAGTTTGCGGACCACACATGAGCGGATATGTATTGGCGAGAAAGATCCTTCGAACAGGGTGTTATTGGCTCACCATGGAACGCGACTGTATCACTTTTGTGAGGAAATGCCATCAGTGCCAGATACATGGAGATTTGATTCATTCTCCGCCAACAGAGTTACATACGATGTCAGCACCTTGGCCGTTTGTGGCCTGGGGCATGGATGTCATCGGGCCCATCGAGCCAGCAGCATCCAACGGTCACAGGTTCATTCTAGTGACCATTGATTACTTCACCAAATGGGTTGAGGCTAAAACCTTCAAGTCGGTAACCAAGAAGGCAGTGGTGGACTTTATTCACTCCCATATCATCTGCAGATTTGGGATCCCAAAAGTGATCATCACGGATAACGGTGCGAATCTTAATAGCAGCTTGATGAGAGAGGTATGCCAACAATTCAAGATTACACACCGCAATTCCACCCCATATCGTCCTAAGGCAAATGGAGCAGTCGAAGCAGCCAATAAGAATATCAAGAAGATACTGCGAAAAATGGTGGAAGGGTCCAGACAGTGGCACGAGAAATTGCCCTTTGCTTTGTTGGGCTACCGCACTACCGTCCGGACTTCCATAGGCACAACTCCTTATTTGTTGGTGTATGGGACTGAGGCCGTGATACCAGCGGAGGTCGAAATTCCGTCCCTCCGAATTGTCGCTGAAGCCGGGATTGATGATGATGAATGGGTCAAAGCTCGATTGGAACAGTTGAGCCTGATAGATGAGAAAAGATTGGCAGCAGTGTGCCATGGTCAGCTGTACCAGAAGAGAATGGCAAGAACGTATAATAAAAAGGTGCGCCCCAGGAAGTTTGAAGTAGGGCAGCAGGTATTGAAGAAGATCCTCCCACATCAGGTCGAGGCGAAAGGCAAATTCGCCCCAAATTGGCAAGGGCCTTATATTGTGACCAGAGTCTTGGCCAATGGTGCCTTGTGTTTGACAGATGTCGAAGGTGGATGTGTCGACATGGCTATCAATTCAGATGCAGTCAAGAGATATTATGCGTAATTTCTTTAAATTATGGCAATTTTGGTTTATTTGTTTGTATTTGGCATTTGTTGAATAATGAGATGACGGAGGCAATTCTTTCTCCTATCCAAACACTTTTAACCTTCGCTTTCCCCTTTGAGCCTTGAGCAAATTCTTTCAATACCCCTCTTTTGGAATCACTAATGGGAAAGATATATAAAAAAAAAAAAAAAAGAAAAGAAAGGAAAAGAAAAGAAAAAGAAAAAGAAAAGGAAAAGAAAATGAAAAGAAAGAAAAGAAAAATCAAGGAATATAAAACCGTGGGAACTACGTTTGACCTGATTCCTCAAAGAGGATACGTAGGCGCCTCACGGCTCGGTCATAGTATGCATCATAGCAAATATAGGATGCATAATGTACATAGTGTGCACAATATAGCACAATGTGCGTAACGCACGTAACTCAACATAAGCATAAAAAATAAAATTCTCCAAGCAAGAAAACTGGGGCAGAGGTTATGTTTTAAGTTCCAACAAAGGTTAGATTCCAAAAGTTGTAGCACATCACCCTTCAAATTGTTTTCATTTTTGTAGCCTTTCTTCAATCCCACACCAAAACCAACGTCAACATCCAAAAGACCTCCCGATCAATGTTCGAGAGATGCCAAATCCGGAAAATAAGGCCGAGAATAATACACCAAGCCCCAGCAAAGAAGAGGATCGTAAGATTGGGAACGAATTGATTAGTCAAAGGAATCTCCAGAAAAGAGGGTCGTATCTACAACACCCCGATTCCTCGAAAGAAATAAAATGAGAGAGTCTCATCGGTGAAAACCTTCGCAGGCACCGAGAGGCGATGTAAGATGAGGGATATAAAATGAGAGAGTCTTATTGGTGAAAACCTTCACAGGCACCATAAGGCGCCGGGAGATGAGAGAAAAGAGAGAGTCTCATTAGTGAAAACCCCTCGAAGGGCACTATGAGGCGACGAGACAGATCAGCGAAGCTACCACATTTGCAACAAGATGAACATCCATTTATCATCCCCAGCAAGTCAGACCGTCGGACAAATTGATTGATACAAATAGACTGGGTCGGGAATCTATGGTGCACGTCATGATCACGGGGACCAATTGTGTCCTCCAGATAAGTTCTTTGGATTGTCTCCTCCCACAAAAATATTGGTTCAGAAAGTTTTTCTTTTTTCCATATCTTTATTTCTTTTCCTAAAATGTGTCTTGAAAGGATTTTTCAAAGCTTACTACCAGAAACCAAAGGAGAATTCATCCAAATGCCGGATGATACAAACAGTCGTAAAGGCCGGTCCCAGGCAATGCAGGGATTGTGCCCGGAAATTTTGGAAGAAGTAAGCTCCAAAAGGGAGTGGTTTCGGGAGTTAGAAGCAGACCCCCACATCATGTGTTTAAAGAGAAAGAAGAAAAGGGGATAAATTGAAAACCGATCCCCAGCAGGCGAGAGACCCCCAACAGGCAACTTTGCCCGCCAACCAATTATGGGGACAAAGAGCAAGAAAAGGGGAAGAAAGGAAGACCATCCGCCAGAAAGGCACCCTCTACCACCACGATAAAAACTAATTAAATCCTTCTGTCTGCTGCAGGAAAGCAAAGGATTGACGAGAACAGCAACGCCAAGGGAGTCACCAAGACCGGGGCAGAAAATTTTCTGCCGGTTGTCGAAAATTTTCTCGGAAGAACGAGGAAGCAATTTTAATACTTTTAAGTTCTAGGTCGCCCACCAGTATAATGCGGGAATACTTTTAAGTTCTAGGTCGCCCACCAGTATAATGCGGGAATACTTTTAAGTTCTAGGTCGCCCACCAGTATAATGCGGGAATACTTTTAAGTTCTAGGTCGCCCACCAGTATAATGCGGGAATACTTTTAAGTTCTAGGTCGCCCACCAGTATAATGCGGGAATACTTTTAAGTTCTAGGTCGCCCACCAGTATAATGCGGGAATACTTTTAAGTTCTAGGTCGCCCACCAGTATAATGCGGGAATACTTTTAAGTTCTAGGTCGCCCACCAGTATAATGCGGGAATACTTTTAAGTTCTAGGTCGCCCACCAGTATAATGCGGGAATACTTTTAAGTTCTAGGTCGCCCACCAGTATAATGCGGGAATACTTTTAAGTTCTAGGTCGCCCACCAGTATAATGCGGGAATACTTTTAAGTTCTAGGTCGCCCACCAGTATAATGCGGGAATACTTTTAAGTTCTAGGTCGCCCACCAGTATAATGCGGGAATACTTTTAAGTTCTAGGTCGCCCACCAGTATAATGCGGGAATACTTTTAAGTTCTAGGTCGCCCACCAGTATAATGCGGGAATACTTTTAAGTTCTAGGTCGCCCACCAGTATAATGCGGGAATACTTTTAAGTTCTAGGTCGCCCACCAGTATAATGCGGGAATACTTTTAAGTTCTAGGTCGCCCACCAGTATAATGCGGGAATACTTTTAAGTTCTAGGTCGCCCACCAGTATAATGCGGGAATACTTTTAAGTTCTAGGTCGCCCACCAGTATAATGCGGGAATACTTTTAAGTTCTAGGTCGCCCACCAGTATAATGCGGGAATACTTTTAAGTTCTAGGTCGCCCACCAGTATAATGCGGGAATACTTTTAAGTTCTAGGTCGCCCACCAGTATAATGCGGGAATACTTTTAAGTTCTAGGTCGCCCACCAGTATAATGCGGGAATACTTTTAAGTTCTAGGTCGCCCACCAGTATAATGCGGGAATACTTTTAAGTTCTAGGTCGCCCACCAGTATAATGCGGGAATACTTTTAAGTTCTAGGTCGCCCACCAGTATAATGCGGGAATACTTTTAAGTTCTAGGTCGCCCACCAGTATAATGCGGGAATACTTTTAAGTTCTAGGTCGCCCACCAGTATAATGCGGGAATACTTTTAAGTTCTAGGTCGCCCACCAGTATAATGCGGGAATACTTTTAAGTTCTAGGTCGCCCACCAGTATAATGCGGGAATACTTTTAAGTTCTAGGTCGCCCACCAGTATAATGCGGGAATACTTTTAAGTTCTAGGTCGCCCACCAGTATAATGCGGGAATACTTTTAAGTTCTAGGTCGCCCACCAGTATAATGCGGGAATACTTTTAAGTTCTAGGTCGCCCACCAGTATAATGCGGGAATACTTTTAAGTTCTAGGTCGCCCACCAGTATAATGCGGGAATACTTTTAAGTTCTAGGTCGCCCACCAGTATAATGCGGGAATACTTTTAAGTTCTAGGTCGCCCACCAGTATAATGCGGGAATACTTTTAAGTTCTAGGTCGCCCACCAGTATAATGCGGGAATACTTTTAAGTTCTAGGTCGCCCACCAGTATAATGCGGGAATACTTTTAAGTTCTAGGTCGCCCACCAGTATAATGCGGGAATACTTTTAAGTTCTAGGTCGCCCACCAGTATAATGCGGGAATACTTTTAAGTTCTAGGTCGCCCACCAGTATAATGCGGGAATACTTTTAAGTTCTAGGTCACCCACCAGTATAATGCGGGAATACTTTTAAGTTCTAGGTCGCCCACCAGTATAATGCGGGAATACTTTTAAGTTCTAGGTCGCCCACCAGTATAATGCGGGAATACTTTTAAGTTCTAGGTCGCCCACCAGTATAATGCGGGAATACTTTTAAGTTCTAGGTCGCCCACCAGTATAATGCGGGAATACTTTTAAGTTCTAGGTCGCCCACCAGTATAATGCGGGAATACTTTTAAGTTCTAGGTCGCCCACCAGTATAATGCGGGAATACTTTTAAGTTCTAGGTCGCCCACCAGTATAATGCGGGAATACTTTTAAGTTCTAGGTCGCCCACCAGTATAATGCGGGAATACTTTTAAGTTCTAGGTCGCCCACCAGTATAATGCGGGAATACTTTTAAGTTCTAGGTCGCCCACCAGTATAATGCGGGAATACTTTTAAGTTCTAGGTCGCCCACCAGTATAATGCGGGAATACTTTTAAGTTCTAGGTCGCCCACCAGTATAATGCGGGAATACTTTTAAGTTCTAGGTCGCCCACCAGTATAATGCGGGAATACTTTTAAGTTCTAGGTCGCCCACCAGTATAATGCGGGAATACTTTTAAGTTCTAGGTCGCCCACCAGTATAATGCGGGAATACTTTTAAGTTCTAGGTCGCCCACCAGTATAATGCGGGAATACATTTAAGTTCTAGGTCGCCCACCAGTATAATGCGGGAATACTTTTAAGTTCTAGGTCGCCCACCAGTATAATGCGGGAATACATTTAAGTTCTAGGTCGCCCACCAGTATAATGCGGGAATACTTTTAAGTTCTAGGTCGCCCACCAGTATAATGCGGGAATACTTTTAAGTTCTAGGTCGCCCACCAGTATAATGCGGGAATACTTTTAAGTTCTAGGTCGCCCACCAGTATAATGCGGGAATACTTTTAAGTTCTAGGTCGCCCACCAGTATAATGCGGGAATACTCTTAAGTTCTAGGTCGCCCACCAGTATAATGCGGGAATACATTCAGCTCTAGATTTTGGAATCAGTCACCCCACCTGAAGACGGAAGGGTACAACAGAGATCCCCAAACGGGAAACAATGAAATCCCCAGCACCAAGAAGCAGACAACTGCAGAGGCAAGCGCGCAATTCAAAAGGAAAAAGGAACGCGTCTCAAAAGAAGTAGTTTGGGAACGTTGTAGCATGCCCAGTATAACAATTCCGATGAAAAGCCATGCCACTGAAGAAACCATTGGAAGATTTAAAGAAGAAAGTCGTATCCCCAGCAGATCAAGCAAAGTGATGAGAACTGACATTCAGAAAAGGTGAAGGACCGGCATCATCTCCAAGTTCACAAAATAAAGGCGTCAGAGGAAAGCGTTAGCCGACAAGAAAGCAAGGCAGCAAGAACAAGTTGAAGATGGATGAGATTTCAGGATCCTCAGTTTAGCTTAGCTTCTTGTTTTCCTTTTAGAGCAATGTAATAGGGAGATCGGTTGAGCAGTAGCATCTTACAGCAGCATACAGCAGCGCACAACAACAGCAAACACTACAGTCACACGGTAGTCCCAGCTACCAAAAATTTCCCGAACTACATTGACCTGATTCCTGTTTCAGCCCAGGATATGTAGGAAACCTCTGAAGCAAAGGTTCGGTCAAATCTTTTTCAAAAAATGCTTCACATGGAGTATTCGGACGGGCAAAAATCGCTCGCTTTATCTTTGCACGAAAACCCTTCGTGTCTTCGTGCAAAGAGGGGCAGCTGTAAGCACGTGATTTTTGCTTCACGGACAATCGCTCCAAAAGAAAATAAAAATAGTGGCAAAAGGCTTCGCTGTACAATTTTTCGATCTTTCCGTGACATGTGTTGTTAGTCGTTTGTGAGTCTGTCCATTTTGCATCTAGTCATTATCAAACAAAAATACAAAAATATATGTGGCGTTAAAAGAAAATTCAAAAAAAAAAAAATATAAATATATGTGCATCGTCCGTTTTAGGTTGTGATTTAACTTACTTGGTATGATAATTATGTTGAAACGCCATATTGTTATTTGTTTTAATTTCATTTGTTTTATTAGTTATTTTTATTTTTTTATTATTTTTATTATTTTTCTTTAAATTGGAAAACAAAAGAAAGTTGAAATCAATTTGGGCCCAAAAATAAAACAAAAAAAGGCCCAAACCAACGATCTGACCCGGTCCAGACCAGGCCTGCCCAGGAACCTCCTGAAACGACGTCGTTTCAGGCAAATCAATCTGAGCCGTCCGTCCTAGCCGATCCAACGGCTCAGGACCTCTTTCAGCAACCCGTTTTTGAACCCGACCCAATAACCGGTCTGACCCAACCCCTCATTTAAACCAAACGACCCCGTTTAACTACTGAACGACCCCGTCTTGTTTCTCACCCTCAGATCCAAGCCGTTGAGATCGTATGATCCAACGGCTCAGATCCAATCAACCTCACCATATATAAACCTTCCCTTACACCCCACGCCCCCTATCCGAACCCCACCCCTCACTCGTCTCCTTCCCTGAACCCTGAAACCCCCAAACCCTAGCAGCCGCCCTAGTCTCCTTCGCCATTAAAGCCGGCGGCACGAACGCCGGTGACCACCCCCTGAACACCCTAAGACCCCCTCACTCCCCTGAACACGAATCCACTAACCACGAACCTCGAATCACTTTCGTTCGTCTCGAATCTTCATTTGAAGATTTGAGTCGAACCCGGATCTATGCCAAACCATCCCATCTTCATACCAGACACTCCCCTGACCTTTCTCGTGACCAAACCAAACTTGGTTTGGTCCGAATCTACCCACAACTCCCAAAAATCCAGATCTGGAAATCCAGACTTTTGAAACACATGCACCTGGGGAACCCGGCCAGTTTTGACATGGGTTTGAGGTCTAATAGACCTTAATCAAGGTGCTCTCATGTGAGAACACCCTGATTAAAGTTTGTTCGGCCTCAAAAGTTCGAAGATGAATCAGATTTGGGTCTGTGTGATTTAAACATTTTCGGTACGTTTTCCTTTCTTCTGTTTAGTTTTTAATTAAGTGGTCAGCATGTTTCGTTGGTTTTGTTTGTTATTTTTGTTATTTTTCATCCAGATTTCTTTCATCTCTTTAGAGACCTTTTTCTTTGGTCGGTTAATTTTCTATGGGTGTATTCTGAATGTACTCTGTGATGAACATGTTCGATTAGATTGGTCGTCAAATGAATAAACTTATATAGGTTCCCAGTTTTGAACACAGAATTGTCCGATGCCCTTTAGGTCCCTAAACATATTGTTTATGTGAGCGATTGATTATTACCTGTTATAATTAGTATAGTCGACTCGATAAATATCGTCGATTAGCTTTCTATAACTAATAAATCGAATGAGCTAATAAGGTCGCATGATTAATTGAGCTTTGTCACTGACTGTATGCCCCAGCATTGTTTGAAATGGTTTGTTGGCACTATAAAACTGACTGAAAAGGTTCAGCCCAGGCAGTCTTGAGTTCGAACTTTCATCAGTTCAAAAAATGCCCCGATGTTGCAGTAGGCAGGGGCAGTAATAATCAAGGTTGACAGGGGTATTCTGGGGTGTTAAAAAAGAACAAAAGTAATTAGTTTAAGTGAACTGACAAATGGGGTACTAAATTAGGATTAAACTAATGCCAATGGGGGGACAAGACACAAGAGTATGGGTTTAAAAGGAATACTAAAATAAGCCCATAATCCTGGATTAAAGAATAAACCAGACGTGGGGAACAAAGGGGGCTGGCATCAAGAGATGCTCAAGCATGGGTTTAACAGGGTAAGGGCAGGCTGCAAGTTGCAGCATGGGGGCAGCTTAGCTGCACTTGGTCACTTTGGCTTATAAATAGGCCATTCGAGAACTGAAAAAGGGCTGGACTTTTAGTCTTCAGAAAAAAAAAGAGAGAAAAGGCTGGAATTTTTAGTTTGAAAGCTGAAACTTTTAGTCTAAAAAGTTTTACTGAGTTTTAAAAAAAAGCTGAATAACATAAGTTAGTTTTCAAATAGATTGTAACCAAACACTGCCTGAAAGTTGTATAAGAGTTCATATTGGTCAAGCTGCCTTGGCCAAGTTCTGTTGTTCGCATTGATTGATCTGTTTGTGGTTGTTGAACTGTTGGTGTTGCTGCATTGAATACTCTGTTACTGCTGCTTGTTTCATCACTCTTTCCTGGGATTGCTCATTTGGTGCTCGACTATTTGCTGGTTTTCCTTATTCTGGGAAATATTGTTGGTTGTCGTGGGCTGTGGAAAACACTTGGATTGTTGATTTGTTGCTGTGTTGTTGCTGTGTATCTGCTGTTGCTGTGTTTACTACATACTGCCCAGCTGATCATTCCTTTCTTCTTTGTCCTCTATACCAGGTACACAACCAATGCACTGTCAAAAATGTAATTGGGAAATTTGAGCATGAATACAAATGAAAGTCCTGAAGAATGTCTTTTATACATAGATTGTTACATTAAATATTCATGTAATGTGTAGTAGTTTGCATTCTTGTTTAGATACTGAAGGTAGCCTGTGTGCCCAGTAGATGTCAATATGTGGTGATTGAATGCTAGTTTGTATATGAAAGTTGATAGATAAAAGGGTCTCCAATGCAGTAGGTTGTATCTTAGGTTTTATATGGTTAGCATGTCCTTAAATACATAGAACTATCCATGTTAGTTAATTTCATGTCCTTTTGATAAACTGTCTCCTTACAATTGGCAAACCATTGCCTTAAAATAAACGGCGCAAGTCTGCACTCCTCAACCTCACGAAGGTCGAGCCCGAATCAAACGAACCCAGCAGGCTTTCATCAGAAAGGCATTGGCCCAGGTCCAGCCGATACTGTGTGGGCTGGGTTCGGGCCCACGATGCTCGATTAGCTGCCCATGGGCATGGCCATGTTTTCTTATTCTGCAAAGGCACTCAGAATTCCGTTATAATAACCTGCAAGCATGTAATTGAATAGGGTCATTTTTATTCTCAACTAGTAGAGACAAATGCGACAAGAAACGTAGTTGCTATAGGATCTCCTTTTAAAATAAAGACGAGATGAGTTTCGACAAACAAAAACGCACAAGATGCGGGGCCCTCGTTAAACGTATATTATCGAAGCATTTAGTTTCTAGGACGGGTCGTTTAGCAAATCTCACAACCCTCCTAAATTAACAATACGTTAGACTCTTTTAGGACGCGCCTTAGTAAATCTTACCTTCTTAAACTCGGGTGCACATTTATGTGACCCAAATCCAATTCTCAATGGAGTCGAAATGTGTTTCTAATCACGGGTACATTGATTGTGACGTGGTTCGAGATGCGTGTCCATGGCGTTGCAAATTCATTTTAAAATAAGAATGAGATGAGCCTCACCAAATAAAAATACAAATTGCGGGGCCCTCAGTAAATATCTGCTTTAAAAATTGTTTAGACTTCAGGATGAACCGTTTAGTAAAATTCCACGGTCCTACCCAAAATAAATACGCTAGTCGCTTTAGGCACGCCTCTAATAATTTAATTTCCTTAAACTCGGGTGCACATTGATGTGACCCAAATCCAAATCTCAACGGAGTCAAAGTGTGTCGACGACTACGGGTACATTGATTGTAACGTGGTTCGAGATACATTTTATAACGTTGTAATTCTTGATAAAAATAATAGTAAATGATAAAAGCGGTTGAAGGATAAAATTTGCACATAAGTTCATACTTGTATAAAATCAGATAATCAAGCCGAATATAACAATCGAGCGACCGTGCTAGAACCACGGAACTCGGGAATGCCTAACACCTTCTCCCGGGTTAACAGAATTCCTTATCCGGATTTCTGGTACGCAGACCATAATATAGAGTCATTCTTTTCCTCGATTCGGGATTAAAATTGGTGACTTGGGACACCCTAAATCTCCCAAGTGGCGACTCTGAAATAATTAAACCAATCCCGTTTCGATTGTCCTTTAATTGGAAAAAACTCCTGCGCCCTCGCGGGTGCGTAAAAAGGAGGTGTGACACCAGCGGAGTTGAAATGTGTCTCTAAATCGCGGGTACATTGATTGTAACGTGGTTCGAGATGCATGTCCACGACGTTGCAAATTCCTTTAAAAAATAAGAATGAGATGAGCCTTGCCGAATAAAAATACAAATTGCGGGGCCCTCAGTAAATACTTGTTTTAAAATTACTTAGAGTTCAGGAGGGCCGTTTAGCGAATTTCACGGCCTTCCCAAAATAATAACACGATAGTCTCTTTAGGTGCGTGTTTAATAATCTACTTTCTTAAACTTGGGTGTGCATTTCATGCGACCCAAATCCAAATCCCAAAACGTCAAATAAAACATGTTCCGGATTGTGGGTGCATTTCATGTGACGCAGTCCAAAGACATGTTTTAAGCGATGTTCACATTCTTAATAATAATAATTATGAAAGCGGTAAAAAGTTAAAATTTGCACATAAGTTCATAGTTGTGTACAATCTGATAATCAAGCCGAATATAACAGTTGAGCGACCGTGCTAGAACCACGGAACTCAGGAATGCCTAACACCTTCTCCCGGGTTAACATAATTCCTTATCCAGATTTCTGGTACGCATACTGTAATATGGAGTCATTATTTTCCTCGATTCGGGATTAAAATTGGTGACTTGGGACACCCTAAATCTCCCAAGTGGCGACTCTGAAATAAATAAATAAATCCCGTTTCGATTATCCTTTAATTGGAAAAAACTCCCTTGTACCCTATCGGGTGCGGAAAAAGGAGGTGTGACAATCCATTGATTCACATTTGTTGACACCTGTATATTCAAGGTCCCAATTTGTGGGCCCTTTACTTTTCATCTCTTTTCCAACATCATCCTCCTCTTCATCATCAAACTCACTCTCTTCATCTTCTTCTTCGTCTTCATTCTCCTCAAACTCAACTGCTACACCAACATCATAATCAAGAGCTTCATCACCATTATCGCGACCATCTAATTGGTAGTTAGTGATGAGTCACCCAATCGATACCGACTTATCAAACACCTGATCTGAAATAAGCTTTAACAGTTTTTCAATTCTAATTTCTAATTTCTAACAACTTTTCAATTTCTAATGAAGCTTATTGGTCAGAAGAAGGGAATGCCTATGAGGCCTAACTCCGATTTGAACATATACGTGTTTGCCTTGTTTAACGAGAACCTCAAGCCTGGTCCTAGCTCGGACATGAATTATGACCTCTTCAAACCCGACCAATCTCAGGCCTACCCGTTAGGTTTTCCGTCCGTCGACGCCGTCAGTACTAATAGCAGCAGCTCAAGTGGTCATTCTGGATTTGGTAGGGAAGACTGTTGTCATTTCCTAATTAATTTCCAAAAAGGGATCCCGATGCTCTTTGGTTTATGATGGATCTGGACTGAAATAATCTTGAAGATCTAATTACGGACTGGAAGTTAAAATACCTTCAAAATGGCCTCTTCCTCCTCCTAATCATCACCATCCTCATTATTCTTTGTGACTATCTTAATAGAATAGCAAGTGGATGCACCTTGACATTGCTCTTCAAGGAGACATTTGCCAAATATTGTACACATGCTTCGTCAGACAGCATGAGGGGAAAATAGAAAAGAAGGAGAAAGGTCTCTTTTTTCTTTTCTTTTTTTCTTTTTTAATAAAAGTAATTACTGTCCACGCGCCTTTGTAGCGTGATATGCACACAATTAGCCATGTCAGCTGCGCCGCTTCCACATAGGCATAGTCAACGGTCAAATGTGTTTATTAGTTTTTGTTGCATCAAGTTGGAGTGTTCAAATGGAAAAAGTGCAAGTTCATGTATCGGCTTTACAAACTGATGCAAGTTTAAGTGGCCAGGAAGCCATTACGCCGTTTAAGAAAAAAAGTAACTTTTGAAACTTGTGGTCTTAAAAGCTTAAGAGGTAAAAACTTTGTAGGGCCATGATTTTTGTGTGGTTATAAAATTTTTCATTATGAGTAAAATGAGTAAAATGAAGAGTTTAAAGTTGAATTATTTTCAAATTTAGAAATATGTCATTTATTTTGAAAAAGATTAAAAAGAAAAGTATCTCATCTAATTTGAAACGGAGGAAATACAACAATTATGCTTACTGATAAAATTATGAGAATAATACGCATTAAACTCACAAAAACTATTGTTAAAGTTTATATGCTTATATTCTCGAAGTGCTTTAGCACGAAATAACTAACTCTTAAAGGAACCATCTTATTTCTTCATTTCCACGGTAAATGTCACTCTTCCGGTCAAGTTAGAAGTATTTTTTTGATTGACAACCGATATTCACTTCAAATCATATTAATTTTAAAAAGGTTAAGTGATAAAATAAAATAAAATATATACTAAATACTATAAAATAAATATGTCATACATTTATAGGTATACATAACGATCATCATTGAGCTGTATTATTGTCTATTGTTATTGAAGGTTATAAATATTGCATCTTTTCATGTTTACATGTTTATGTCTTGACTTTCTAAATGAAACAGTAACACTTATTTTCTAATTTCTACTAAATATTGCATTTTTTTTTCAATACTTAAATCAATAAATATAAGCGCTCATGGAAAAATACCTCCGGGAAGACAAAGTAAAATATTTTCACGATCAACATAATTTGACTTGTTATATAAGGTTATCTACCTTTTTTCATGTTACCGATCAATGCCACATATAAAAAGAGTAAATTACAATTATTTTAAAGTAATTTAATTATGTAAGTGTGAGTATATACAATGGCGAAACCATGAATTTTATTTAGGATGTTCAAACTTGAAATAAGTAAAAAAAATCCTAATAAAGAGTGTTCAATATATGTTATATACCAATAAATCTAATATTTTACATATATCTACAGTGTATGATTAGTTGACCACTCTTAGGGCCATGTATCTTTGTCCCTGAGTGCATAAGTGGGCGTTTGGGCATAAGAATTATGAAATTCCAGGGAAAAAAGTAAAAAAAAAATCAAGAAAAAAATAATATTAAAAAATTAGAGTTGTGTTTGGACGTGAATACAAATTGGAGATGTTTTTGAATTTTTGCGAGTAATTTGAAGTGAAGATTTTGAAAAATAGCTTTTTGGAGTTCACTAAATTTTCGAAAAATTCTAAAATTTAACTTCACGTGAAATTTGAAATTTTAATGGCCAAATATTAATTTCGAAGAAAGTTAATAAAAAAAAACGAAATTTTTTTATGGCCAAATGGTCATAAAAAATATAGGAAGGTTCTATTTTATGTTCCTTATTTCTTGTCATTGTGGCCCCACATTCTTGTCTTGCGAGAATAGAGGCAAATCAGGCAAATAGGGAAATGGAATGACTAAAAATATACTCAGAGCAAAAGCCCTTATAGATCGGAAGAAAATCAGAATGCCGTATTACTTTCCTCCATATGGCATCTTCTTCTTTACCTCCTAAGAAGAAAAACAACAACCGCTATACTCTTTCAACAATTTTCCTTCTCCTTTTGTTCCTCTCAAGTCTCTTCTATTTCAGCAAAAGAGCTCTTGAACCTAAACTCTCTCTCTACAAAGACGTCTTTTCTCAACCCCCTTCAGTATTTTCTCCAAGATCTGCTGATACTGAACTTCTTGATAATACACTAACAACTCCATATGGTGATACCAAAGTCCTAAAGACAAAATCTGAGACACCCATTTTGTCAAAATCTGATTTTGATGATAGTTTGGATCAGAAAGTAACACCAATTTCATCAGAATTTAAAGATACTGAAGGCTTAAAAGCTTTTAAGAAAACACCCATTTCTGATTTCAATGATAATTTAGTTGAGAAAAGCTCAGCACCTGTTTCATCAGAGTATGAGGATGCATCCAATGCAACAAAAAAACAAGTGGTTGATTCGGAAAGAAATGAGGAGAAGGTGGTCGACTCTGATTTTAAAGTAGGAGGACAAAGTTGTGATCTTTACAAGGGAAGATGGGTGAAAGATGAGAAGCACCCAATATATAAAGCAGGGTCTTGCCCTTATGTTGATGAGGCTTTTGATTGCCAGAGCAATGGTAGGCCTGACTCAGAGTATCTTAATTGGAGATGGAAGCCACATGGATGTGATCTTCCTAGGTAAATTGCTGCTGCTTGTTTGTTGTTGTTCTCTAAATGGATATATATTATGTGTATAAATGATGATCTGGTCTGCTATATCTTTTGTCTTATTGTGTAATTTTGTGTCATATGTTTATTATTGTCAACATCTTGAGGTTGCTGCCAAGGTCGAGGTCACGGGTTTGAGCCGTGGAACCGACCCCGTGGCCCTTTCCATGAAAATAAATGAATTTTGCTTCCAGAGTATCTTCCTTAAATGATAGCAATATTGAGATTGGGATTGCTATAGCATTTATAGCTCTTTCCTTAAACCAATTTGCTGTAACTTTTCACACGTTACACCTTTCTTTGATTCCCCTAAAGGCCTGCCCTTAATGTCCTCCAGCTGTTATGCTTAAATAGAAAGCTAGATTATATTTCTTACAATAGGATCTTTTACGTTGCTAAAGAGGAACAGTGGACATGATCTTAGAAAGAGTAACTTAAAACTCTTTATCTTTGGTGATAGGGCGTTGCCAGCTCTGATGATATTTTCCTGTTTCTGCATTTCCATTTCTGATATAGTCTAGGGTCATTACTAATTATCAATGTTATTTTGCTACTCTTGAACAACTCATCTTACAACTCCTAGATAGAAGAAAAAATCCCCCCAATAAAGGCAAAAAGGATATTAAGTAGTTATACTTTTCATATTTGATTTCATTATGCTTAGTTACCAACTTGATCACGGTATATAGTCTTATCTGTGTGTAGAGGTGCTTTAAACTGAAAATTATCTGTCAACTTTCATTTTACTTTGTGCGAATTACTTATTATAACCAGAAAACATTAACAGATTTTGAGTCTCTGCGTTAGCTTTTAAGTCTCTTAGTGGGATAGATGATTGCTTGTATTTCTTGTTCCTTTTTTTGTTATGTCAAAACAGAAAACTGAATCTTTTGAATTTCAAAGTCTTTCTTGTCTATATACAAAAAAGTTCAGTTGTGACGAACATTTTTTTTTGTGGTGTTGGAGGAAAACACTATAAGGAAGTTTGCAATTTGCTCATGTTGTTAATTAAAGTGGAATGAAATTTCAACAATTCTTACTCTTTTAGCAAAGACTATCTATCAATCCACCTAATTTCTTGTTAATACGTATAAAAAAAAAGTTTCTACTATTATAAGTCTTTCCATTTGACATTCAGACTAGACCATAGCCGTGGAGGCATTCCCGAGGATGTATTCTTGTTTCTGTGTTGTGTTTTCCGGTCTATAATCCTGTTTGTGTAATAGTCTTCTTCTCTTCGTTTTTTTAAGGTTAATTATAGTTAAAAATATTAAGGGTGGAGTTTCAATTTAGTAAAAGTTGTTTTCAATGGTGTGCTCTGCATATTAACCAAAACTAATTAAGAGTTACCTGGCTTTGTTCAATCAAGCGATCTGACTGAAACATATGTACGAGAGGCTAGCTATGAGAAAATTATTTTTTCCTAAGCTTATGTTGTCTTAAACTCTTAATGTTCATCTTCATAAAAAAATGTTGTCATTTGTTCATAACATTTGTTTTCGCTACTGGAGAAGCTATGGCTGTCTCACCAATCTCCTGTATTCTCTATGGGTTTTTAACTCGCTATCAACTATTCTGCTGATTCATATTACTTGCATCTTGTTGCTGAATCGGATTTCATGAAAATCTGGTCGTTTGTTGATTCAGGAGAGTACTTATAGATCCTTAAACCAGTTCTATATTTGTAGGTTTAGTGCAACAGATTTTTTGAAGAGATTGAAAGGAAAGAGGCTGATGCTGGTTGGAGACTCAATGAACCGGAACCAGTTTGAATCTCTCCTTTGCCTTCTTCGTGAAGGCCTCGTTAATAAGAGTAAAATGTACGAGATCCATGGATATAAGATAACAAAAGGAAGAGGCTACTATGTTTTCAAATTTGAGGTGATTTTACATTAAAATTTATTGAAATTTCATTCCACCAAAATTGACAGCATTTGTATCAATTGAAGATCTCTTCTGTATATGTATGTGTGTGTGTATGTAGAGAGAGAAAAAGATAGAGTTTGTGTACTTGAGTCAGTTGTTATCTCTGTGGTCAATTATTTGATGGCAAGAGAATTGAGTTATCCTTCTGTCTGGTAGATTTTCTACAACTTAAAATGATGAAATGTTGCAAAAGCTTCTTCTAGGAAAGAGAGCAGTGAGGACTAAAATATTGTGATTTTGCAGGATTATAACTGCACAGTAGAATTCGTGCGCTCTCATTTCCTTGTTAGAGAAGGAGTACGTATCAATGCTCAAGGGAACTCGAATCCAACTCTATCAATAGATCGCATCGACAAATCATCTAACCGTTGGAAGAAAGCTGACATTGTGGTCTTCAATACGGGGCATTGGTGGACACATGGAAAGACTGCCAGAGGGTGTGTGAGCTTTACATTTTCTCTCTGCTGAGATGCAACATAGATGCTACATTGCAATTAGAACATAATTGTCTCTTTTCTTTAGCTTCCGCCACTTCTTGTTTTTGGATGAGATAGTTTGGAAACGTTATGAGCGAGTGAATAAATCTGGCTTATCCTTCTAATGTGATAAGAGAGCATTATGCTTACTTCAAAGTTCTCGAGCCTATGGTTGATTTCTACTGTATGTAAAACTTATTACTAGCTATCTTGAAAACTAATTAAGTACTAGCGTGCAGCTGCCATAAAATAAATTATCTCAGCTTTATTATTTTTGTTCGACTAAACGGAGATTTGACTCTGCAGGAAAAATTACTACAAAGAAGGTGATCATGTTTACCCTAAATTTGATGCCCTTGAAGCTTACAGGAGAGCGTTGAAGACGTGGGCTAAGTGGATTGATGAAAATATGAGTCATGAAAAGTTGATTATATATCGTGGATACTCTTCAGCTCACTTCAGGTACTTGTGCTTTAAGATATGATCGTGTTTGTGAATGATAATATTGGCCTTCACTAGCATTTCCATTTGGTTGTCTGATCTCAAGTGGATTGATCTGCACTGTTTCTGTAATTCTACATTCATGCAATTCGGGAAGTCATATTTTTCAAAATTTGGCTAGCATGGTTTAAGTTTATTTCAATTTAATTCCTTGTAAGCAGAGGCGGAGATTGGGATTCGGGTGGCTCCTGTAATAAAGAGACTGAACCAGTTTCGACTGGATCCATCCTTGGTAACTACCCTTTGAAAATGAAGATTGTCGAGGAGGTAATCAAGGAAATGCAGCTTCCTGTTGTCCTCTTGAATGTAACACAGTTAACAAATTTTCGCAAGGATGGGCACCCATCAGTATATGGTAAGGTTGCTAGTGGTGGTAGAAAGGTGAAGCAAGATTGTAGCCATTGGTGTCTCCCCGGAGTCCCTGATGCATGGAATGAGCTAATCTATGCCACTTTGGTCTTGCAACAACAATCATCTGTCAACCAACAATGAGCTTAGCATTTTCATCCTTTGGTTCTTGAACAAGCAGGTGATTCAACCCCCCCCCCCCCCCCAAGGGAGGACATCACAGGCTGATCAGACTGTTTTCAGTACAACAACTACTACTACTACGTCAAATCCCAAGTTAGTTTGGGAACAGTGTAGAATAGACGCACAGATAAAAGAGGCTGATTACACAATATGTACACCAATTGTAGCAGTGCCCCGCCGCAATGGTGTAACATTGTAAAAAAGAGATGAACATAGTTATGGCGGAACTTGCATCTTTTCATTTTATCAAGTTTCTGTACCAAAAATAGCAGTAATATTGTATTCTTATTTCCGGGATCCACTGTAAGTCAGGTGATGATGCAATTTGTGCAATTTTTTCATACTCATAGTTAATATCCCAAATTCCCAATTGGTAAATGAGAATAGCTTATTAGGCAAAGTGGTTTCCTGATGTTATATTTCAGATGTTTTTTGTAGTCCCTGAGGATATCTATCTTTATTTTTCATGCTAGTTCTAACAAGTTATAGGTAAGCAAGAGAAGTCAATGTATTTCTTTTTATTTTGAACTACCAGTAAAGTGCATCCATTTTTATTCTTGTTAATAAAGATAGAGTGGCCCATAGCCGATGGTCTCTGAAAACAGTTTCTCTACCTACATAAGTTACGAGTAAGGAATGCGTATACACTACCCTCTCTCCTACATGTAGGAATATACTGGACATGTTATTATTGTTATAACTTGTGGCCCATGTCATGTTCAAGCCTCTAATCAACCAATTCTATTGCTCCAACTAGAAGTACCAACAAGATCCATAGCAACAACAAGAATTCTGCCAACAACCTAATCCAAATCCTATTATGTTTTTTAATTAAGTTGTAAACTGTATACATTTTTCTATGTTATATCATAAATGCAAGGGTTGAGATTTGAAGCAAGGTGAAGAGCATGTTTTTTCAATTGTATCGTGAAAGAAGCACACTAGACGGACGTGCTTCACCACAAGTCCGCCCTCGTCCTTCAAATGATCAACTGCTTTCTTTTCTTAGTTAAAAATATGAGTTATCTAGCTAGTGGCGATAAAATGTATAAAAAAAATAATATCTAAAAAAAATTAAAAATTTTAGACATATTTTGAAGTTAAAACCTCATTTGCACTCAAAATATCTAAAGGTGGTCCTACAACAAATAACGACCTACTTGACCTAATCACTTAAAACAGTGGACACAACACATTAATTAAGGATAAGCTTTAGCCTTCAAATCTCAATCGCTTTCTCTTTTTATGATTGTGTTCAACTGTCCTGTCGGTGCATGCCCGTGATTTTCTCCTAAACAATTCTCAACAGTGTCAATTCTCAACGGTGTGAAAACTGCAGTACCCGACGCTTTATTGGTTGTACATCCCCCAGTACAATGGTACTTCTACGCATTGCCAGTTGCACCTAACTCCCTACTTGGGGAATATTCTTTTAACTGGTTTTACCTCAATCACTCCGCTTAACGTGCCTTCCCCGACAAAACCCTCCTTCCCTGTGTCCCTAAATATAAGTTTTTAAAAAAATATATATTTGACATTCCCACTTTACTTTTGAAAATCTTGAACAAGAATTAAAAGAAAAAACTGTTATTTTGAGCTCACTCTTCAGTGAAGCAGAGATTTTGGGTGCATGCTGATTCAGTGCATGAGTTGAAAATTAGGTGTAGAAGAGTGTGTGTGTGTGTGTGTGTGAGAGAGAGAGAGAGAGAGAGAGAGAGAGAGAGAGAGAGATGCTGGGGTTTTTGATGAGCAAAAATGTGAGGAAAATACTAAAGAGGAAGGACAGTGATGCTGGGGAAAAAGGTACACCTCTTCCCTTATTGCATTCCCATTCTTTCTTCTTCTAATTTGAAGATTTATTTATCCAAGATTGCATTTTTATTTATTTTATTTTTCCTTATGGGGCTTTAGTGTTGGGGATTTAGCATTTAGCTAAAATGTGTATTCTTTTGCTGCTGCCTATTTTTATTGTTTTTGGTTAATATTTTGAATTTAATGATTGCTTAGGATTTATATAGTTAGAATTTGTGAAATTTTTTCTGGCTCTTTCTTTTGTAGTGTTGACAAAAGTTCTGGCATTCTGTTATTGAGGGATTTGGTTCTCTTTGAGTGGTATATTTACACTTGATGAAGCTTTAGTTGTTGAAAGTCTTATCATTTCTGTTGACATGTGTTGATCATTCTTCTGTTGCTTATCTGTAATCATTATGTTATTGGTTGTGATTCAAATTGGAGTTAAAGCTACTTTGTATTTTAAAAAGAAGGAACTTTTGTTTGGTAATTGAGGTAGCAATGAATCTGATGGGCGGCACTTTATGGTGGTTTGTAGAGAGGGAGAGAGAGGAAAAAGAAATACCATAGCAACATTTTATTGTGGTTTAGTAAACCTCGTTTCTTTTTGCTATTT
This sequence comes from Nicotiana tabacum, assembly GCF_000715075.1. Taxonomy (NCBI): domain Eukaryota; kingdom Viridiplantae; phylum Streptophyta; class Magnoliopsida; order Solanales; family Solanaceae; genus Nicotiana; species Nicotiana tabacum. The sequence goes on from NC_134088.1 coordinate 29,904, forward strand.
GGTTGTTTAGGATTTTGAAATTTCAATTTAAGTAGGGGCCAATATGGTGCTAGCAATTGGAGGCGAAGCTCAAAACATTTGCTGCCATGAACCATGAGCAATAGGCATGGACACACTTCTAATACTGATGAATGACATGCGAATGATTTATAAAGCGCAGCCCAGTGCACTAAGCTCCTCCTATGCTCGGGGTTCGGGGAAGGGCCGGACCTCAAAGGTCTATTGTACGTAGCCTTACCCCGCATTTCTGCAAGAGGCTGTTTTAAATGAAACAAGCAGTAAAACTGCTAATATATCAAAACACCTCAGCTTTGTTCCTGTACAGTGTCATGTATTCATAAATTTTTCAAGGTGTCAAAGTAGCTGTTCTAATATTTATGAACAGTTTCCCTCTTCAGTTAAAATGTTATAAGATACAAAAGCTTTTTCTTCTACAAGAGATTTGTTGTTGATGGTCTAGTCCATTTCAACAATCTGTTTCTGTTTCTTTTTCTTTGATGCAGGAAGAGCATTGGAGGAGGTACGAGCCTCTTTGTTTAGCAAGTTTCGATTATTTGGAGGTGGAAAGCGTCAACAAGCTACCTTATGGGGGCCTACTGTTGCTCTGACATTCAACTTTTTTGTTTCTGTTAGTATTATATTAATGAACAAATTGGTCAGTCTACTTAACCTTACTCTAATTCGAAGTAGATATTACATCTTTTGGAGATTGTAACATTTGCTTTTCCCTTTTCCCCTCCCAGGTTCTTGTTACAGTTGGATTTAATTATCCGATTTTCCTCTCTTTCCTACATTATGTCTGTAGCTGGTTGATAATGGCTATTCTTAATGCTCTATCCATCCTTTCCTTGTCGACCCCATCAAAATCAACAAAATATTCATCATTGTTGTCTCTTGGTATAGTTATGTCACTTTCTACTGGGCTTGCAAATGTCAGCTTGAAGTATAATAGGTGAGACCTACAGCATCTACTCCATCGCTTTCTCCTCGAAAATCTTAAAAGGTCTTGTTTCCTTATAGTTAACAAGCGCAATATATTTCCAGTGTAGGATTTTACCAGATGGCGAAAATTGCAGTAACACCGGCTATTGTTTTAGCTGAATTTGTTCTCTTTCGGAAGAAAATTTCTTTCCTGAAGGTAATTGCTGCTTGCTGTTAAAAATTCAGTTTATGCTGGTAGTCTAGTGGAGAGCTAGGTTTTAGTTGCTTTATGCATTGTTTTTCTTTCCATATATCATTAATATTCTTGGAAAAACTTCCTACTTTTTGCTTTGATTTGCTGTTACATTACTCCGTCGTGGTCTTGAGTCTGGCCTCCATATTGTGCAAACCTGACTCTGCCAAATCTCTCCATACATGCAATTCTGCCTTTTCTATTTGATTTCCTTATGTGGAACAATTTTATTCCAAGGGGGTTGCCAACCTCTTCAAAGCTAACAATAATGCAAATGAAATTCCCAGTAGATTTCATTTCATCGATACTTCCCATATTAATTTTTCACATCCCAGCTCCTAAAAATTGATGAATTCAGGGTCTAGCCAATACCAATGGTTGTACAAGTTTCTTCTTAAAGTGACTTTATTAATCAATGCCAACTAGTACTGAACTAAACTGTTTCAGTCCACTGAAATGGAGAACTAACTCGATAGATATTACTATCTTATGTAACTATGCATTACTCATTGAAGTGCACGAGTAATTCCAATTATCGAACATCTATTTCCCCTTGTTTTGCACATTAATCGATAACCCGGAGTTGATGACTTTATGTAAACTGGACATCATTAAGAAGAGGGAAGAGGAGAAAAGGTTACCGAAAATGAAGTATTAGATTAAGTGCATTAACTTATAATATGATAGATGGATAATTCAGTAGCAGTTTCATGTTAAATTGCGGAATAAGCAACACAAGTTGAAATAAAGAAAGGATATCTTGATTGATGTCCTGTATGTGAACTAGATGGCAAAATGGTTCGTCACTTCAACATAAGGGCTGCTACTCATGTGCATTAAAATTTGTTCTCTTTGGGTGTGTTTGGTGCGAACGAAAACATTTTCCGGAAAATGTTTTTCAATTTTCCCATGTTTGGTTGGCTTAAATGTTTTGGAAAACATTTTCCTCCAATTAGAGGAAAATGTTTTCCCTATCAAGAGAAGGGAAAACATTTTCCAATATTCTTTTTCAACCTTCCTCACTCTATTTTCCATCTCCCCCCCCCCCCCACACCCCCCACACCACATCCACCCCACACCCACCCACCCCCCACCCCATCCTAAATAACAATATTATTAAGAGTATTTTTTTTCATTTCAATAAACTGAATACTTTCTTTTCATGATGTAAAAAAGTATTTTCTTTCATTTTAACAAAAAAGTACTTTATTTTCGTGATGTAGAAAAAGTAATCTTCTTTTATTTCAACAAAATAATATAGTAGAAAGTATTTTCTTTTATTTCAACAAAATGAGAGCGTATTTTCTTTTCATGTTATAGAAAGAGTGCTTTCTTTTTCAACAAAAAAAAAGAGTGTTTTCTTTTTAGTTATGGAGCACAAATTTCAACATTGCTTTTACATGAAAAAGTAAAGCAGCACATTATTTTTTTTGGGTTTGTGTGAAATTTTAAGAGAATAATTAAACTCTTGAAAAAAATAAAGCCTTAAAAATGTTGGGGTTTTTTTTTTTTGGGGGGTGGGGGGGGGTGGGGGGGCAAGAAACATGGGGATTTGGGGGAAGGGGGGTGAGGAGAGTAACATAAAAAATTATTTTTCCTAAAAAATATTTTCTACTCTCTAACCAAATACTAGAAAGTTTTCACTCACCAACCAAACAAGGGAAAATAAGTGATAAAACCACTCATTTTCAAGGAAAACATTTTCCATGAAAAATATTTTCCTTCATATCAAACACACCCTTTCTCTCTGAAAGGTTTCATGCTTCCATGGACCATGATATTTCAAACAGTCTTAGAGTTTGTTGACAAGGACAAGGGCTTCTGTAGAGATGAGGTGAAGGATGTGGCCATAGTGTTAGCTTGTATACTTCGAAATATGATGTAATATTTGCGAACATCTCAACTCAGAAACCATCTATTAACCATGTAATACAATCTGTGCCAAATTGGTCCATTTTTCTGCCTGTCTGCTGTATGGCCCTTGAGCACTGCAGATTAATATGAGAATATAGAATTTGATACTCTCCCTTAACCTAAGAATATGTCATATTGATCTTTTGGATGTGTAGGAATGTATGAGTAAGATTTCATTTAAACCCTTTGATTGCTACTTTAGAATAGATGAGATATGCTGCTAGGTGAGACTTGTTTTTTATGTTGTGTTTTCATCAAAAGAAAAAGGAAAAATATACACCATAGAAGCTCCTAGTCTATCACAAGCTGAGACAGAGATTTGAATCTCATCTATTTACCTGCTTGGCTTTACAATCTATAGATGTGCTTCAATTGCTAGTTATCCTGCTTTGATACGGCATATCCAATGATTTCTCTTTGATCTGCATCTCCCTTGAAAAGAGAAATGATCTTTAACCTGTATGTTTCAGGTGCTTGCACTCACTGTTGTATCTGTAGGTGTTGCTGTTGCTACGGTGACAGATTTGCAGTTTCACTTCTTTGGTGCTTGCATTGCAGTAGCATGGATAGTGCCAAGTGCAGTTAATAAAATACTATGGTCCAATCTCCAGCAGCAGGAGAATTGGACTGCCCTGGCGTATGTAGCTAACCTATTGTGAATCGTTATTATTTTTAATCAGTTAATTGTATCTTGGTAGATATTACATCCGTAGCACCTAACGTCAAATTTGCAATTCTGGTCACAGGCTAATGTGGAAGACCACACCAATTACATTGTTCTTTCTAGTGATGTTGATGCCATCACTTGATCCTCCAGGCGTCCTTTCATTTAATTGGAATTTTTACAACTCCACAATCATTGGTGCCTCGGCTGTTCTTGGCTTCTTGCTTCAGTGGTCAGGTGCTCTAGCACTTGGGTATGTGCTTAGGGGGCTTCTGCTCTCACTTGGTGTCCTTAGTTCTAACCTTCTGAACTTGTCTTTTGTTTTATTGAAGTTTTGGGTTTTTCATTTCAACTGATCTACTAGTGTTTTAGATTTAGAGAAGCAAACAAAGGAAATAATCCAAATTAATTAGTCAAATATAGATCAAACATTAGCTTAAGTTTCTTATATGTATTCTGCCGTAAAACACTCTGGCTTAAAATTTCCTACAAGTAGTAAATGAAGTCGTGTTGACTGTAGAGCCATCTTACAAGTGGATAGAACTACTAGATAAAAGATTTTGTTGGTCGTACTATGTCGTTGTGCTTGCTTGGTACAATAAAAGATTATTGGAATATGCTCTTCATATGCATTGCTTAGTACTTTCCAGATTTCCTTATTATGCTTCTAATTCTGTGCCTCTTTTTCTTTGTTTTCCACTAGGGCAACATCTGCAACAACCCATGTTGTACTTGGACAGTTCAAAACCTGTGTCATTCTTCTTGGGGGTTTTCTTCTCTTTGGTTCAAATCCCGGTCCTACTAGCATATTGGGGGCCACTACGGCTCTTGTTGGAATGTCTTTCTACACTTACCTTAACTTGCATTCACAGCAGCAGTCATCGAAAACATCCTCCAGACAATCTCCATTCTCTCTATCCAAGTCAAAGCTCGGCAAAGAAAGTGCAGATGGTCGGGATGGAACTCGTGCTGCTGATGAATCTGTGTAGTTAACTCCATATCAACAGAGTAAGTTTTGTGACTGGAGAGCAAAATTCACTAACCACGGTTCAGTTGTAACATTATTTGTGTGAAAAATTTTCCTGGTAACAAATGATAGCTAACATGAGCATTCTATGTAACACCTGTGTTAAGCCTTATGAAAAAGTTGTACATTGAAATCTTTTGTTCTGCAGAAGCAATGTGTATCACATGGTTCTTTCTTATTCTGATAAGTGTGGATGACACTTCGTTTTGTTTGAAAAGTACTCCCTTGATCTATGTTGCTCGGATTCTCCGAAAATGTTGCCGAGTGTGTCGGATCCTCCAAAAGTAGTGCATTTTTGTAGGATCCGACACGGGTGCGGCAATATTTTATAGAGTCCGCGCAACATAGCCCTTTATCTCAGGCAGTGTTATGGAGTTGTAAATCACACAACCGGTCGCATGACCTCCTCATAGCAACACTACTACTTTTGGTTCTACTTGCAGTTGGCCCAAAAAACCAAGAAAGAAAAAAAGAGGATTGTTGTCAAATGTTAAACTTAGTTATATATAAAATGGACTGGATTGTACAGTAATATCAGTATCATATGAAGGTACTACGAATTGATCAACTTTAAGTTTATTGTATTATTCCATGAACCGACGTCTACTATGTCTGCTGGTGAAGAAGCAACTCCAATATGGAGAAAGGAAGAGGCCTGAAGTTCAAATCATAACAATTGAACTTCAGGACACAGTATCTTGAAAGAGTCAAACTTCATAACGCAGTGTCCTGAAATTTGCACGACAGACTTCGAAATTCAGGACATAGTATCCTGAAGTTCGCACTGTGAAGTTTGAACTTCAGGATACTATGTGAAGTTTGTCACTGCGTCCTAAAGTTTGCATTATTATAAGTAAACTTCGGGATATTATGTTCTGAAGTTTGCACTACTACACGTGAACTTTAGGATATTGTGTCCTAAAGTTTGTACTGCTGCACATGAGCTTTAGGACTGAACTTTGCACTGTTACAGTTCGAACTTCAGGACATTCAGTTCTAACTTCAGGATGCTTAAAAAAATTATATTGCCAAGATCACAGAAGTCTCTAACTTATTTCTATTCAGTCACATTTTAATGCGTAGCTATCTATCATAATGAAAAAAGGAAAACAAAGCAAAAAAAAAAAAAAAACGAAATATAACGTACAAGGAAGTAAAAGTACCATAACAGCTTCCCAATCAAACATCTTTACATAATTAAAATAGTATTCTTTTCAACAATTTCAAGTTCTTACTCCAGTTTTTTCAAGAGTTCACCTTGAAGGAACCCTGAGATTTTTCAAAAGTTTCAAGCTCAAGAGTTCATGATCCCCACTTATTGACTTTTGGAAAACTTAGGTGGATTTTGAGATTCTAGGCAAATATTATATTACTCGTATAATTTTTCGGCAAAAGGTGTCAGTTGTTCTGAGCCCATTGAGTACGGTTTTAAAAGGAACTTAAAATTTAAGTCCAGTATACAACAATCATGAATATACATTAGTAGAATTTCATAGACAGCCTATGTGTACTTATTACACAAACTGTAATTTCCTTGAATAACTAATTAAGAAACTTCTCCATTCAAGGTGTGTATTTAACCACATGGCCAAGAGGTCCTGCTGTCTGCTCTCCTGTTTACACAAACTCTCTTCTCCTTTGAGTTTATTCAAGACATGTCTCAGAGTTTGCAGGAACTGGTTAATTAAATTTCAATCTGAATACACTGCGTTTTCCTTTTAGAATATTCAAAGACAATATTTTTTTAATAAACAAATCTTTATTCAAGCTATAATCTTAAGCCTTTCTTTCGCTGTCCACGTGAGGCTGTAAAATACTACTGTGATAATATAAATATATTGCAATTTCAAATGGAATATAAAAGATTCTTTCCATTTGATATATTTTTCCGATGAAGTGGTGTTGCTTCCAATAAGGTGGATATTTTTTTTTGGCAATCCGCTAGGCAAGCGCCTAGGGCTAATTTTTTATTAATGAAAGAAAAGAAAAATACAACAATTAGGAACAGTACAAATAAGGGGGACAATAGCACCAGTATTGTTACCCATATGCCTTGGCTATATAATCACTCATCTGCGCCTCACATTGCCTTATGATGACAGCCTCATGTAGAGGATTCATGGTGTAGCTGCCGGCAAAGTCTCACGAGGACATATAATCTCATAGCCGTGTGGATATTTTTCCAAAGGCATAGTACCAAGGCAACTCAAACCGAGCTAAACCTTACACTGGATATGGCTCTGCCCCAGTGTGCACAAATATTGTATAAATATTTTATACAATCAATTTATATTAACCAACTACATGTAACTCTTCATATATAACAAACTAGTAGTACTATACTCTACATAATAATATAATAACCTGCTATTGCCTGTTAAATAATTAAATTAATGGTAAAATAAGTATATTTTTACAGTGTTAATATATATAACTTAATTTCCTTGTTTAAGTTAAAAGGGAACAATGCATCCTTTTCTTCTAACGGCTACAAGATCTTAAAGAGTTTTTATAAAAGTGCGCTGTTGTCGTGCTGGTAAGATCCATTTTGTTCAGACTTGGAGGAACATTATCACATGCATTGTTTGTACGCAATTGATAATAGATTAAATTGCTACATAATTTGATTCAGAAAACGCCTTGCATGTTCTTTGTACTAATTCAGAAGAATTGATTAAGCCAATGGCAAAGCATTATTCAGTGTTTTTTCTGTCAGTATCAATAATTCAAACATTTCTTGATCGATACGGTAATTAACCAGAAGTAACAATGACACCAAAATTTTTACGTGGAAAACCCTTGTAATAAGGGGAAAACCACGCCCCGAGAGGAGCAACTGATATCACTATAGTAAGGAATTTTACACTTTTTAGGTCGGAGATAAATACTCCAAAGACCACTACAACACTCAAAAGAAATAACCCTCTTTTGATATTCCCATCCCACTACAATATCGCTCACTCTCTATTTTCCTCACAGACTATTTTCTTATACCTTGTTTGTGAAACCTCACTCTTTCTTTCTCTCTTTGTTGGTGTGAAGAAATGAGAGTTGAAGCTCTCCTTTTATAGCCAAAGTTTCACCCTCTAAAGCCTACAATATTTGACAATTTACACACACTTTTCACAATTCAACAAAATTGGCTACCAAACCAAAGAAATTCAACAAGGTTGGCTACCAAACCAAACTAATTCAACAAGGTTGGCTATCTAACCAAACCAAGTCAACAAGGTTGATTACCAAACCAAAGAAACTTTTATTAGGCACATGCCTAATACTTCTTCAATGAGATGGACCTCATCAATTTCATAACTCCGTTTTCGTTTATGATTGAAACTTAAATTTTTTAATATAGATTTTTATATAATTCGGTTTATCGTTAAATTACTCCGTTAGTTTCGAAATAAATGTTTCCTTTTGCGACAGCATACGTTTAACTCTTCGCTTAATAAGCATATTATCTTATCATTTTTGCAGTTACTTAAATGTATTCGGTCCAAAAAAAAAAAAAAATGAAAATGCATGCATGTCAAAGTGCACCAAGTATAATTAGTTAATTATCACTGCAATGAATTTTGTGCCATGAACGTACAATATTCGGTGATTGACGTGTATATACGCAAGGTAAATATTTATTTGCATATCCAATTGACTTTAACGGAGTAAAATGAAATTTCGATCTTGGAAAACACCTCTAAGAAAATTGATATTTTGGTTATAAAATTAAAAAATAATAGACAGTCCGATGCACACGGTATCTTACATTCACGTAGGGTCCAGGAAAATACCGCATCCCAAGGGGTATATAGACAACATACCTTATTGCCAGCATTAGTGGTTGCTAGCTTCCACGACTTAAACCCGTAACTTCAGATCACACAAAAATAACTTTACCGTTTTCCTTTCATTTCGGTTATAATGAATTAAAAAAGAGTGTTCAGTTGAGTGTACAGGTTTAGATTCAAAAGTGTTCAACTGTCTCTTTCCTATTAAAGGTGTCACATGATACAACAAATTAAAAAATTATCAAGATGCTTGAAACTCAGAACAACAAGTTTTTTAAGAGGCAAATCTTGGAACAATGCTCTAAGCTAAATTTCTCTTCTCCCTAGTATGATTATCCTTTATTATTGAATTTAAGCTTTCACGTGCATGTAGAAATTTTACGAACTCAGATGGTCAAATAAAGCCAACATAGCCGGAATAAAATAAATTGAATAAATTTCCGTAGAAATAAAATAGAATCCACCTCGTTTGACTTTTATTTTATAATAAATTTTTGTCATGATTGAACTGTACAAAAAGTAGAACAATCGTATTTTTTCTTTAGTTCAAATTTTCACAATTTGTTACTTTTAGTAGAAACTGTCTTCACCATACAAACCGTCTATTCATTTTTTTTTTTTTTTTTTTGTGAATTTGAGGGAATCTCTTTATTAAAGAAGTAGAAACTTCCACTTCATTTTATTCGTTTAGCTTGTGTGAAAAGAGAACATCTTTTACTTTCTTGAATTTACAAAATTAGTTGACTTTGTTGCACCCACACACATCAATGTATCTTTGCTTTTGTTCACAATTCGACTTAAATAGGAGCAAGTAATTTTACCCTTGAAAGCAAATGAAGAAAAATATACAAGGTAGAAACTTTTTTCATTTTAATATATTTATAGAAAATGAAAAAGGAAAAAGAACACAATCCCTTTTCTTTCTCCATTGTGTATAAGAAAACGTAGGTTGTGATTTAATTAAAAGTTTGATCTAGCCTATATACCATAGAAATTTGGCAAGCTAGAGTTCTTCCCGGTCCTCTCGTACTAGGGAAAGGTCCTTTTAATGCTCTAACACCCACATCGGATATGGACCGAACTGTCTCACGAAGTTCTCTAAATCCAACTCACGTACCGATTTAATGGAAGAACATCCTAACCCTTGGAATATACTATAGCTCCAGGTGGCGAAGAGCCGACATCGAGGTGCCAAACATTCCGATCAATGTGAGCTCTTGGGGATCGAGTAACTTTATTCCTATAGTAACTTTTATTCGTTGAGTGACAACCCTTCCTCTCAGCACCGTCGGATCAGTAAGGCCGACTTTCGTACCTGCTTGACGGGTGGGTCTTGCAGTCAAGCTCCCTTCTGCTTTTGCACTCAAGGGCTAATTTCCGTCCGGCTCGAGGAAACCTTTGCACTCCTACATTAACTTTTTGGGGGCGTAGACACTTGCCGAATAATCGATCTGCCCCTTCTATCTTTCTACATTTAAATATTAGGCTTTTGGAAAACTTTTTTTTATTTCTTCTTAATGAACAGGTTAACAACATTTGAGCAAGACAATAGTGTCAAATGTTTAGATCTAAACTAAAACTTTGATATTAGTAAATGAAGTAATAATACATCAATAATTCTACTATTGACCAGTTCCTCTTCCTAAGCTAACTATGGTAACAACAATTAAATTACAACTATAAAATGAAAAAAAAAAGAATTAAAATAAATTAATGCAGTTTTTGTATAAGAATAAGTCCCAATAGTCACATGCAGGGGGGCACATAGTTGTTTCCTGTTGTCTTTCTTCCCTGAATCCATTGCCTTAATTATTTCTTGGATTCATTAAACTTGTCTGTCTCTGTTCCCCATGTCTTCACCAAAAACTTAAAGCCCAAGAAGCACGTAATAGAGTATTGTAATGGGCAAGGCAACTAGCATTCCAAATATAACCCTGCCAAAGACCAAAGAAAAATGAGAATTTGAATAATTTCGTATAGATTTTCAAAGCTATAACTATTATTTTATGTAGCTTTGTAGTTCTATTATGCTCTCTTGACTTTTGAAAGTTGAATACAAACATCTTTGCTTTACATTTGGAAGCCAAAAAGGAAAAAAAAAAATTGTCCTATATAAAATGATTCTCTAGTTCATATTCAGATAATGTGCAGTCCGGTGCACTAAGCTTCTGCTATGCACGGGTTCAGGGAAGGGCGGACCACAAGAGTTTATTGCATGCAGCCTTACCCTGCATTTCTGCAAGAGGCTATTTTCACGGCTCGAAACCGTGATCTTCTAAGTCACATGACAACAACTTTACCAGTTACGCCAATACGCCCCTTCATGTCTAACATAACAATATTTTGATATAATTAATTGTAGAAACTTACGCAGTGCTAAGGATGTCAGGGTGGACGTTGTATTCTTTTGCAAACACAAAGGGAACAATGCCTTGGGGAAGAGCAGCCTGCAAGTTATAACAATGGCAATATTAATTTGAAACGTTCTTATCATCAGTTTAGACTATCAGTGCATAAAAGTTAAACTCGTAATGTACCTGAACAATGGCAACATGTAGTAATACACCGCGAAGACCAATAGCGATTGAAGTAGCTGCAATGACTGCAGGTCCTGTTAAGAACCTTACTGCCATTGAAAATGTGGCAACAGATTTCCCACAGGCTATGATCTTTGGTTGTAAAGCCATGAACAAACCTATATATTAAACCAATTAGTATATATAATGTAAAGTTTATTAAGAGTGTGTATGTTATATTTGTTTGAAAGGAAAAAAAAATTATACCTAGACTGAACATAGCCATTCCAAGACCAGCATCTGATAGAATTGAGATTGATCCTTTCACTATGGAAGGCATTTGAATATTCCATCTGCACATTTTGGACACCAACATTTAAATTTTAATCACTAATAGTCCTTAAGGTTGTACTCCCTCCGTCCCAATTGATGTGGCAGAGTTCTAATTTCAAGAGTCAAAGGAGTTTTTCTTTGACCGCAATTTCTTTATTAAAAATACTTTGGATAGTTAGTTATTGTGACTTACATACTCTTTACGTAGTTTCCAAATATACAATTTTTGTTTCGAAAATTTAAAAATTTTATGTCCGAATTCACGGTCAAAAATAAGAAGTTTGACTCTCGAAATCTAAGTTCCGTCAGATAAATTGGGACAAAGGGAGTAATATTTTCTTTTGTTTTAAATGGATTATTATAAGTCTAGACAACTTGGAACTATTAAGTCATGAAGTGGATTAGAGACACCCTTAGGTGGCCAAAGTCATTCCAGCAATACAAAATAAATGCAATTCACTATATGAAGACAATTCAGATGGTTTGAATTATTTCATTCATTAAAATATGTAGAAACATTTGAATTAATTGGTAGAAGAAGGAGAAAGAAGTAGACCTGAATGAGACCAGAGACCAAATGAGACCTAACAAACTTGAATATGTGTTTGGATTTCTTATCAATTTCCTCCACACCATAATAAGTATAAGCCTTGTCATAACACTAGCAGGAGGCATCTGTTGTTTCTTCTCTCCTTCTAATTCCATGTCCATTTTCTTCTGCCCAGGGAAAGGAGAGCCATTTCCTGAATACTTGGAACCTTCCTCAATCTCTATTTCTTTATCTCCAATTGATTTCCCTACTGGACTTGCATTCTCTATCAAATAAGAAAAAAGACAATGAAAAAATTAAAGAGGATAAAATTAAAGAAATCTTTAGTCCAACATATATGTATAAAATGTTTTGTTGCCCAAGCTAAGCGATTATAAGGGGAGCCACGGAGCAACGTTAAAGTTGTTTCCATGTGACCACGGTTTGAGCCGTGGAATCAGCCACTGACGCTTGTATTAGGGTAGGTTGCCCACATTACACCCTTTGGGGTGCGGCTCTTCCCTAGACCCTGAATGCGGGATGCTTCGCGTATCGACTATCCTTTTAAGCTAAGTGGTTAGATTCAGTAAGCAAGAGGGATAGCCTCCTTCAATCTCAAATTTTACATTATTAGATCACCTAAAAACTACTACAAGTAGATATGTGTTCTTAGAAAGTGGAATTAGTAACATACAAAATATAACATATTACCTGCTGCAACTTATTAAAATATGTAATAGTATAAAATATTTTTACTGTATTATAAGGTAAATCCTTGATGATTGAAGGTGGTCAACTAAGAAAAAGTGAAGAAGAAAGGACTAAATAGGAGCCAAATATGTCAAAAAGGACAGAAAATAATTAATTGTATGTATGCACTAGAGACAAATTTTGAAGATTAAAAAAAGACTTTAATTTACCTCTTGCTGCAGCTATCTCTTGTTGAAGAACAGCCTTAGATGCATCAAGAATCCCAAGTTCAGTTGATCCAGATTTGTTAACTGCATTTCTATGATTACCTTCAGATGTAGGAGATGCACTTGAACTCCAAACAAACATATGAAGTTCTTTATTATTATTATTATTATTATTATTATTATTATTATTATTATTATTATTATTATTATTATTATTGTTATTGTTATTATTCGGCATCGGCATTGGCACAGGCACCCCACTCCCACTTCCCACTTCCTTTTTCCTTTGCCCAGCAAACATTGGATTTGGTGGTGGATATAAAGGTGGTGCTCCTAATCCATTAGCAGAAGCAGTACTAGCACTATTGAATAACTCCCCGCTCATACTCCTACCTGTCGACATAATATGAATAAATTAACTAAAAGTATAATATTTTTAAACGAGATGGTCACACAATTTAATACTACGTACCTCCCCTAATCTTCTTGTTCTTCAACATGTCCTCTTCAAAATTTGAAGTTCTTGGAGTTGGACCTTTAGATGATTGCAAAGAAAACACATCTCCACCAAAACTATTTGTATAACCATGTTTTGGACTTGCTGTTTTACTAGCAAACATAGCATAAAAATCAGTCTGATTAAAACTAGATGCCCTCGGGGTCGGACCTCGAGACGATTGAACAGAATAAATCTCAACACCAGTTAAATTCGAAGCTCTTGGAGTCATATTATTTGACGGTAAATGTGACTTGTTATATGATGAAATAATAGAAGAAGCAGAAGATCTTCTAACAATAACATGCAATTTCCCATCATCTCCTATTTCAGCATCAGCTTGTAATGGTTCACGACCATTAAGTGAAACAACATCTGATTCAACACGAAATGAAGTTATAGAAGCAGCTGTTTCAGGAAATTGTTCACCAATTAATAACTTAGCACCTCTATACTCAAACATAAAAAGCATAAGTGTATACCAAATTACACTTTGCATAACCACAATTTGAACCATAAGATTTCCTGAGAAATCACCGTACATAGCTTTAAGCAAAGGAATTCCCATAACTAAAGTATTTGGTAAAGTTGACAAGGAAAAAAGTGTGATCATCCATTCTAAACTTCCATTTTTGGTCACGGCTTGCCATACAAAAAGTGCGCTAAGAATCACAACTTTTTGAAGTGAATCAGCAGCAATGAAATGGTAGTTCATAGCATAAGGATCATTGGTAGAAATGAAGTGAAAACCAAGCAATGGAACGGCGAAAACCGCCACGAATCGATTAATTCCAGAGCATTGATCTGGTGTAAAGATTTTCCACCAACGGACTGAGCCATAAGCTAAGATCATAGCAACATATAATGGTATAATTGCAGCAAGAACATCATATATGTCTTTCCCATTAATCATGGCTACTAGCAAAAATTAATCTCAAACTAAGATAGAGAAAGAAAGAAGAAAAGGGATATATGAAAGTGACATAAAAGATATAAGAGAGATGAAATGAATAGATGGTCAAGAAGGTTGGGATATAGACTAATTAATGAATTAATTAACTGCTCGAAATAGAGAGAGAATCTTATTAAATGAGTCTTCACTTAATCTTCCTCTTCATGGGATTGTTGCAATCGAAAATCAATGCAAACGTTGACTAAGTATTTCCTTCTGTAAGTGGCGGTGTAAATTTGTTTTATACTCTTTTTGAGAGGAATTTAACTTATATATACTGACTTGTTTTGTTCTCACTAGTGTAAAAGTGAGAACCTTAAAGACTATCATATCCGTGTTCACATCTAGTATGTCATAGTATAATGCAACGTAAAAATAATTTGAGTTTAATTAATATACTCCGACGATGATATGTGCAGGTTATCCTTCTTAAAAAGTAGGAATATATATATATATTGTGATGATCCAAAAGGTCATCACTTGTTTTACAAGTTAATTCTGTGTTCCGAAACCTTAAAATCTCCTTTTGTCTCACCTCGATTTGCGTGCGCATTCCGGGCGTATATCCGAAAAGCTTTTATGTGAAAAATTTGAGGAAAATGTTAATTTTGCCTTTAAAATTGAATTTAAGTTGACTTCAGTCAACATTTTGGGTAAACGGACCCGGATCCGTAATTTGACGGTCCTGGAGCTCCACAAGAAAATATGGGACTTGGGTGTATGCCCGGAATTTAATTCCGAGGTCCCTAGCCCGGGAAATGAATTTTTGAAAGAAATTGTTTAACTGAAAAAATAAAAGTTTTTGGAAATTTAAAGATGTTTGAATTTGATGGTATCGGGTCCGTATTTTGGTTTCGGAGCCCGGTAAAGGTTTAATATGGTATTTAAGTTGTGCCTGTAAATTTTGGTAAGAAATGGAATTCATATGACGTGAATCGGACCCTCGGTTGTGAAAATGGAACTTTAAGAGTTCTTGAGATTTTTCTTTGATTTTGATGCTAAACTTGTAGTTCTAGGTGTTATTTTGGCGATTTGATCGCACGAGTAAGTCCATATGATATTTTTAGGTTAGTATGCATGTTTGGTTCGGATAGGTATCAGGATGTTTTGGACTTAAGATCTTCAACTGTCTTTGCTATTTCTGGTGTGCAGGAAATTTATGCTTCGCGGTCGCAAAACCACTCTCGCGATCGCGAAGTGTACTCAGGACTGGGGCTAACTTTTGTTCATCGTGAACGCATAGCCACAGTCGCAAACGCGGAACGCTGGGGGACTGCTCATCGCGAACGCGGCTGGTGTCACGCGAACGCGAGTGTAAAATGGAGGTGGGCTGGGAATTGGTCATTTCTTCTACGCGTACGCGTACATTGGTCTGCGAACGCGAAGGACATGGGGCATACCCTTCACGAACGCGTGGAAGAACTCGCGATCGCATAAGCCTGAGGAAGGAAGCTCTTCGGGAACGCGGCAGGCCCTTTGCGAACGCGAAGAAGGCCTGCCCAGTCTTTTTAAAACAGAACCAAAACGGGATTTGACCCAAATTTTCATATCTCCTTTCCTAAAATCAGACCATAGGCGATTTTTGAAGAGAAGTTTCAACACCAAATCATAGCTATGTGTTCTTAAACCCATTTTCTTTATTTTCCATCAATACCCATAAGATTTCTAGACCTAAATCTTGTTCTTTAAGGGTAGAAATTAGAGGTTTTAGGAGAATTAGGGATTTTAGGAGAATTGGGGATTTTACAAATTTGGGGATTTAGACCTCGATTTGGAGTCGGATTCCGAAACTATTGCATATTTGGGCTCGTGGGTGAGTGGGTGAACAGGTTTTGGTTCGAACCTCGAGTTTTGACCAAGTGGGCCCAGGGTCGGGTTTTGACTTTTTTGGAAGAATGTTGGAAAATCTATAATTTTTCATTTAAATTGGTTTCTTGAGCTTCAATTAATGTTAATGAGTTAATATTGACTAGATACAATTGAATTGGAAGTAGAATCAAAAGGGAAAGCGGTATTAGAGGCTTGAGTTTGGCCGTAGAATCCGAGGTAAGTATTTGGCCTAACCTTAGCTTGAGGGAATAGGTGTTGTGTCTTATTTGCTACGTGTTAGTGTAGAGTACGACGTATAGGTGAGGTGACGAGTATTTATACGTTGGTGTCAAGCATGCCCGTGAGTCTTATATTAAGATTGTTGTGATTTTATTTTGTATTGTTCATGCTTAAGTTGATGATTAGCACTGTGGAACAAGGCTTATAATAAATTCTTGGTAATTGATCATTGTCGAGCATTGGCTCAAGTTGAGGTTTATTTTGTGAAGTAACTATTGAAACTAGATTGGTTATAGCTGATTCCCTTGCCGGGATGATATGGTTTATATTGTTGACTCCCTTGCCGGGACGGTATTGTTTCTGTTGTTGATTCTATTGTTGATTCCTTGCCGGAATATTATTATTTCATTTGTCTGGGTGAGGAAGAGTGTAAAGCACGAAGGGTGATGCCGTGCATGATATTGTGAGAGAGTGTTAATGCACAAAGGGTGATGCCGTGTCGATATTGTGAGTGTTAATGCACGAAGGGTGATGTTGTGCCATATTATTAAGAGTAAAAGCACGAAGGGTGATGTCGTGCCATGATTATGAAAGAGTAAAAGCACAAAGAATGATGTCGTGCCATTTTTATTAATTTCTATGGTGAGGACCAGAGTAAAAGCACGAAGAGTGATGTCGTGCACTTGTTGTTGTGTTATTATTTCCGTTGCTTCAAGTTTGATAGATGTTTTGTTGCTTTACTTCATTATTGTCATAACCTGATATCCCCCCAGTATGTTTCCCCTTTTCCCGCTTTATTCTGTTCCATCCTTGTTATTATTGCTTCTCGTATATGATAAAATTGCACAGGTTTATATAATTGTCGTGTACTAGCCTCGTCACTACTTCGCCGAGGTTAGGCTCGACACTTACCAGTACATGGGTCGGTTGTATTGATACTACACTCTGCACTCTTTTATGCAGATCCCAGTCTGGACCCTACAGACCGTAGTTCGAGGTTGCTGCCTTCAGTCCAGTGGAGACCCGAGGTAGTCCTGCAGGCATCCGCAGGCCTTGGCATCTCCTTCTATCCTAGTTTCATTCTGTTTTACTTATTTCTGAGACAAACGTGTATTTTCTTCTTCAGACCACTATTTGTAGTATTCTTAGACAGTCCGTGAGATTGTAGCTCTAGTTATGGGTAGAACTCTATTATGGATTCGTATTTGTATTAAGTTAAATTGTTAATTCCATTCTTCCGCATTATTATTCCGCTGTTTATATTATGTTAACTTGTAAATTGTTAAAAGACAAAAATGAAAAGGGTAAAATAATTGGAGTAGTTGGCTTGCCTAGATTTCACTAGTAGACGCCATCACGATCCCGCAAGTAAAAAATCCGGGTCGTGACATATATATATATATATATATATATATATATATATATATATAATTATTGGTAAAACAAAATGGCTAGCTACTATAAGCCACTTAGTAATTTAAGATAATATTTGTAATAGCATTTAATTTAAATTAAAATATAAGATTATTTTTTAATTTAAATAAAAAGATAGTAAATAAAATTCTTTTCAATCTGAATGGAAAGAAAATGAATATTTTTCTAAAGATATAACCTACTGCCATATCTTAACTAATATATTTTTTTTTAAAAATGAATTGAAAAATAAATATAACACCCCTATCTTAACTAATTATAAAAATACAGATGGAGGTACGATCAACTACTACTACTACTATTACTACTACTACTACTACTACTACTATTGTCACGACCCATTTCCATACTAGGTCATGATGGCACCCAACACCATTGTCGGCAAGCCAACACGGAAAATACCAAATGAGTCCTTATTTTACTTTTACCAAACAATTTCAATAATTCCTTAAGTTAAGATTAGAACGAGTAATAACCAGTAAAGTAATTATATAATTCCCAAAAGAATAGTCTACTAATGTGTGTGCCAAGACCCGGTGTCACAAGTTGTGGGCAACTAGTAGAATATACAAAAGAATTAATCTATCCTACTGTCTGAATATAATAGACAGCAAAAATAAATAAGAGAGATTTCATCAAGCTGCTGACGGCACAAGAAATGGAGCAGCTCACCGTAGAAGTCTCGAAATGTGCTCAGGGATGCGCACCAGACTGATAGTCAGAGGTACCTGCCTCAGATCTTGTACAATTAAGTACAGAAGTGTAGTGTGAGTACATAAACAATATGTATCCAGTAAGTATCTCGTCTAATCTCGAAGAAGTAGAGACGAGAGGTCGACTTGATACTTACTAGGGTCAAATAATATGAGAAAGAATTTATACTAAGCATGGATAGTACAATTTATTTAAAATTTTATGGCAAGAAATAACAGTTCCTCTTTCCAGATAATATCATGGTTAACAATTTACATTTCAAGGCATGTACGAAGTTCAGTCCACAGAAAAATACTAAGTGAAGCATGCGCAAGTAGTGCCGAGGGTCGTACGGCCCGATCCAACATAAAAGTAAATTGTGCACTTCCGAGGGTCGAACGACGAACCATAGATGCATCTATTACCCCGCTCGCGAATCAAACATGCGACACGGTCAAATATAAATAAACACAACAACAAGCAGACAATAGTGTATGTCTAGGGAGCAGTTACTCACAGAAATAATCAGTTCCTCTTTAAAAGGCCAAGAAAGATAATGTTCCTCTAACTAGTCTCATTTACCCTAATCAACACGATTTATACAAATCCGAATTAAACATAAAGTTACAAGAATGTCACATAGAGCATGCTTTTGGGTCCTAAACTACTCGGACTTAGCATAATAGTAGCTACGCACGGACTCTCGTCACCTAGTGCGTACGTAGCCTCCGCATATAGTAGCAATTTATTCAATTATTACACCTATGGGGACAATTCCCTCTTACAAGGTTAGAAAGGAGACTTACCTCGCTCCAAAATGTACTTCCAATACCAAGAACGAGCCCCAACCCTCAATTCAGAGCCGAACGATCCAAAACTAGTTAAATGGGGTAGGAACTAGTCAATATAAGCTCACAAGATCGTATTCTAGCTATTTAAGCAATTTTTCAACCCTTAACACAAGTTTCCTAAAATTCGACCTCGGGCCCACGTGCCCGGATTCCAAAATATTTTGAAGAAAGTTGTTCTTTATAACCCAAGGATCAATAATATATGATTTCTAATTCATTTCATAACAAAATTCGCGGTTAAATCTAACTTTTATCAAAACCCCAAGTTTTCGCTCAAATTCCATGATTTTCACTAATTTTAGTGTGTTAATCTACCCAAAACCCAAGTATTAAACTCACATTAAGTAGGAATAACTTACCTCACAATGTTAGGTCGAAATCCTCTCTTTGAAAGCTCCCAAATCGCCCAAGCGTAGAAGTGAAATGAAATAAATGGCCTATGTCCCGTTTTAAAAGTTGTGCCGAGGCCTCTGATGTCGCATTTGCGACACCAGGTTCACAAATGCGAAGTCGCAATTGCGACAATTTGTTCGCAAATGCGAATTGGGCCTCCCTCTGCCTTGATCGCAATTGCGATAGAGGGGTTGCAAATGCGGACCCTGCTGGGTTCGCAAATGCGAAGCAAAAGTCGCAAATGCGACCACTGCCCCCCAGCCGGCCTCATCCCAAATGAGATGTTATCCTCGCAATTGCGATCCATATCTCGCAATTGCGAGATCTACAGCAGCAGCAAAAACACCAAAAAATTGGTGTGCTTTTCTACTCTCAACCCATGCCCGAAACTCACCCGAGCCTCACTCCGAATACTCACACAAGTCTAACAATATTGTACAAACTTGCTCGCGCGATCACATCGCCGAAATAACACCTAAAACCACGGATTCAACACCAAAATGCATGAAATCCTTAAGAACATTCAAATTCCTAACCTTACAACCGGACATCCGAATCGCGTCAACTCAGTCCTGTTTCTCACCAAATTTCTCAGACAAGATTAAAATATTATATTGGATCAGTACCGGGCTCCGGAACCAACATACGGGCCCGATACCAACATGATCAAGCATTATTCCTTTTCATTAAATCCTTAGAATTTCAGTTTAACAATTTTTAATAAAAATTCATTACTCGGGATAGGGACCTCGGAATTCGATTCCGGGCATACGCACAGGTCCCATATTTCCCACGGACCCTTCGGGATAGTCAAAATACGAATCCGGGTCCGTTTGCTAAAAATGTTGACCAAAGTCAAATTTAGCCTTTTAAGAAATTCTTAAGGAATCAAATGAGCATATTTCAACCCAAACTTTTCCAAATTCCGAATCAACCATCCTCGCAGGTCGTAAATTAGTTAAAGCAAGCGCAGGAAAGTTTTATTTAGGGGACGGGGTTCTAAAAAGCAAAACGACCAGTCGGGTCGTTATAACTACGCTACTACTACTACTACTACTATATATATATATATATATTAAAGAAATAAAGTTTTCATTGTGATTAAGTCAAGTGGCTAACTACTATAAAATCACTTGGTAATTTAAGATAATATTTAATTTAAATTAAAAGATAAGATTTTTATTAATTTAAATAGAAAGATAATAGATAATATTTCTTTTAAATCTGAATGGAAAGAAAATAAATATTCTTCTAAAGATACAATCTATTGCCATATCTTAACCGATATATTTAATAAAAAATTGAATTGTAAGATAACTATAATACCCCTATCTTAACTAATTATAAAGATACAGATGGAAGTACTATCAACACATACTACTACTATTATTATTAATAACAATAATAATAATAAGAAGAAGAAACATAATTTATATATCATCTTATTTAATTGTTTAAATCAAATCAACTCAAATATTATCCAAGCTTTTGAATTGATAAACAAAAACAAATCAAGTTTCGGCTAAGCCTTTGAATAGGAAAAGAAAACTACAAGGATAAAAAAGATACCTTGAGTTTTTGGTGACGTATAAGGTATGAGCATATGTATTTTTATTTTTTTATCTATTATTGAATTAATACTAAATAGTTAATTATATAAATAATTATAGTAGGAAAATAATATATAAAAAGGGGTAGAGATAGTGTGAAAATATTTATATTTTGAATTAAGTTTTAAAATAAAATAAAAATAGTGAATAATACTCAAAAATATGATTAATTTAAACATTAATCAGAGCAATAGAATAAAAGAATAAAAAATATAAAAAATTTATTATAAAAAACCACATTTATCTATAATATATTATAATGGGAATAGCTGACAAGGATATGAATAATTCTATGTTATGCGTAACACAATAACATGGATAAGAAATTAAAAAAAAGGAACAAATATGTAAATAAATAAGTTTAATGTAGAGATGTATAGAAGGATAAGGCTTATCTGATTTTTGAGAAGAGGAATTTTGTAAATAATAACGAGAGAAGTCATACTATATGGATAAGATATGTATTTGAAAATAATATAAAAGATAAAAGTAAAATAATAAACATAGACAATTGACACAATTCTAAGAAACAAACTAAAAGACAATTATCATTATTCCAAGACACAAATTAAAAATATAAGTATATAGATTTGAATTTTTATGCAATTAATTTTAATAAAAATTAATTAAACTTCCATATAGATAAAATAATTATATA
Source organism: Nicotiana tabacum (assembly GCF_000715075.1). Lineage (NCBI taxonomy): Eukaryota > Viridiplantae > Streptophyta > Magnoliopsida > Solanales > Solanaceae > Nicotiana > Nicotiana tabacum. The sequence continues at coordinate 51,899 of NC_134088.1, forward strand.
AAATTTTATAGTAGGGAAATTAATATTGGGGGGGAGGGGGGTAGTGATAGTGTGAGAAAAGTTATACTTTGAATTAATTTGAAAATAAATTATATCTCTTGCTCAATTAGCATTTCAAAATTTGATAACTAAGATGAGTGATGTATATAGTTTGAATTCGAACAATTTAAAGTGATTCTCAAAAGAAAATGATCATGCTCATACAGTTTGATAAGATTCGTTGTAAAGCAAATCCAATGATGTTGAAAGAGAGTTAAATCAATTATAGATGCATAGAAAAATAAGAAGAATTGATGGAAAGACATACATCAATGTATTTTATCGGGTTAATATTTTAAAGTATGAAGCCACTCAGATATCAAATGAAATCAATGTCAATTACGTTACCTTACAGTGAAACTAATTATATAAAATTTTATAGTTTGTCTTATAGCTCAATTATTTGGAAGCAATACATATTCTTTTTAGTTTTCCCTATTTATTTTGTAGTTACTATATGCTAAAATAGATAGTAATAGGAGTATGGATTCTTCTCTAATGGGTCAGGTATGGACCGTGACTTTGTAATCCTTGTTGGTATTTATGTTCTCCTATGAGCTAATTGATTGAGCAACCAAGGGGTCAATATATATGTGTGTGTCAATTAAAATGAAATAGATTTGGATAGGGTAAACACATAGATGAATATAATTGCACTATTTGAAATTGCTTATTTACACAAAATAAAGCTAATTACAAAAATCAAAGATAAGATTTATTTAATTAAGAATTACCATTCAAGCATTAGGAACACATCTTTGTTTAAGATATGTGCATGATAGAAGAAAAAAATTAGAAGTACGTGTTTATCTAATTGGAAAAATGATTGATTCTTCTAACATAAATTGTTAGGTAAAATTGACACCCATAAAATTGAAGAGTTTTATCGATTATTCTTACTTACAAATAGTGATTGAACAGTCCACCATGTGTAATGATCCGACCGGTCGTTTTGAGCTTTAGCGCGTCGTTCGGCAGTTTGAGGCCATAAGTAGCTTCACTTTAGGTATTATGACTTGTACGCATGGTTGGAATTGAATTCCGGAAAATTCGGAGTTGATTTGGAAAGAGAAATCCCATTTTGAAAGCTTTAAGTTGGAAGAATTGACTAAGATTGGATTTTTGAGTAAACAACCTCGGAATCGGGATTCGAAGGTTCCAACAGATTCATATGATGATTTCGGACTTGGACGTATGTCCGGATTGGGTTTTGAAAAACCCGGGAACGTTTCGGCACCTATTGTGGAAGTTGGCATTTTTTAAAGAATTTCATAAGTTTGATTTGAAGTACATTCAATGTTATCGATGTCTGTTTGGGATTTCGGTCTGGGAATAGCTCCGTAGGGAGATTCTGGTGTTGGGAGCGCGATCGGAAGTGAATTCGAAGGTCCGTGGGTCATTTGGCTAAAGATAGAAATTTGAAGGTTTTTGAGGAGTTTGACCGGAAGTGGACTTTTTGATATCGGGGTCGGATTTCGATTTCGAAAGTTAAAGAAGGTCTGTAATGTCGAATAGGACTTGTGTGCAAAATTTGAGGTCAATCGGACGTGATTTGATAGGTTTCAGCATCGAATATAGAAGTTTGAAATTCTAAAGTTCATTATTCTTGGATTGGAGTGCGATTCATAGTTTTAGTGTTGTTTGATGTGATTTGAGGCCTTGAGCAGGTCTGTGTTATGTTATGGGACTTGTTGGTATGTTTGGACGGGGCCCTGGGGGCCTCGGGTGTGTTTCGGGGGAGGGGGGGAGAGGGGGTTTCAGATCATTTCGAGCTGTTTTGCAATGGCTGATGCTGGTGTCTGGTGTTGTTCTTCGCGTCCGCGAGGGTCCTCTCGCGTTCGCGAAAAAGGATTTGGCTTCTGGGATTTTGTTCTTTGTGTTCACGAAGGGAGTCTCGCGTTCGCGAAGAAGAAGAATTTTCGTTGCACAGGTCTTACTTTGGAGGCTCATATCTCACAATATACAAGGAATTTTAAGATGCTCCAAAAATATAAGTTGTATCTCTTTGTGTCTAGTTTTCAAAAAGGTAAAATATGTAGCATTTGGATTTTTTTACAGAAAGTTATGGCTGTTAGACTACAGTCTGTCCGGGAAGATGAAGAAAATATTTGTATTGCACAGGGCTGACTTTGGAAGCTTATATCTCAAAATCTATAAGGAATTAGGAGATGACCAAAACATAAAAGTTGTAGATCTTGGTGTCTAATTGTCAAAACATTAAACTATTTGTCATTTGGAGTTTTGTACAAAATGCTACAGACATTATACTAGAGGCTGTCTGAGAAGAGTTTGAAAAATAGTTTTTGGAATTTTCTTCTTCGCGAACGTGATGAGGGTCTTGAGAACGCGAAGAAGAGTCGTATGGGCGGAGTATAAGTGTAAAGAAATTGGTTTGGCTCATTTCATCTTATTTCCTCCATGGGAGCCGACCTAGGAGCGATTTTGGAGCTCCATTTTCATCATCCATGTCGAGGTAAGTGATTCTCATCTATTGCAAGTTAATTACTTGGATTAATCTAGATTTTAACGTGGAAAATCATGTGAAATTAGTAAAAATTGGGGGTTTTGAAGAAAAACCTAGAAATTTGATATTATTGGATTTTGACCACGATTTTGGGCACGAGATTGGGAGTAAATTATATATTTGAGTTCGTGAGGTTATGGGTAGACTTTATCTTCGGAAAATTTTCAGAATCCGGGCTCGTGGGCCCCAAGGAGATTTTGTCAACTTTTCGAGTGGAGTTGGGAATTATATAAAATGAATTGTTATAAGTATTAGGGTATATTTTCATTGATTTGTCCATTATTTGGCTAGTTTTGGAGCGTTGGGCATCGGTTTGAGTCATCGGAAGTGCTTGGAAGCCGGTTATAGAACTTCGAAGCGAGTTAAGTCTCTTTTCTAACCTTGTAAGAAGGAATTATCCCCATAGGTGAACTAATTATTATGTGCTTCTAATTGTGGGGGCTACGTATGAATGAGGTGACGAGAGTCCGTACGAGCTACTAGCTATGCCTATCTCCGAAAAGTTTTAGGCTTACATCATGCTTTGTTGATATTGTTTTTAATTTATGTTATTGTGTTCTTGAGAGAAACAAGATTAGGGTTGCGTAATAATTGTGTTGAAAGGAATTTGAATTGACGAAATTAAGGTTTTAAGGGTTTCCATGAAATTTCGTATTTTCGAAAGAATTGAGAAATATTATAATGACTTAAGAAATCTATGTGTAACCGCATCGCATGTGTATTTCGCGAGCGGGGAAAATCTCTTTAAAGCTTCACGTTGAATTTTCCTTATTTTGAAAGGAATCAAGAAAAAGGATTTTGATTTATCAATAAATTATATTTGACCGCGTAGCATATATGATTCGCGAGCGGGAAAATTCCTTAAATTATATTTGGCAGTGTCGCATGTATGATTCGAAAGCGGGGAAATTCCTTAAATTATATTTGACCGCGTCGCACGTATGACTGACGGGCGGTATATTTCCTTCTACTACTCTTATGGGATCGGGCCGTTCGCCTAGGTAGGATTTATGTACCACACTCTCATGGAAGCGGGCCATTCGCCTCAGCAGGTTAATAGATGCATCTATGGTTCGTGTCATTCACCCCTCGACAGTGCACATTTTACTTTTATGTTGGATCGAGCCGTACGCCTTGGCATTTCCTATATAAATACATTATTCTTATGGAATTCGTGCATACTATTTGGCTAAAAGCCAGTGTATCTTAGGATTTTCCCCTGATTTGAATCATGACAACCTCTTGATGATATCCACTATATCTTTATATATATGCTCCGGTTATAGAGGGAAGTTGCTGGTTGACAGCTTGAGAAAAATTGTAAAGAAAATTGTACCACGTATTTTATACATGTTTATTTTATGTATTTACTCTGCTACATATTTATTCACTTCTTTACTGTATTTTGTATAATTGAACCACTAGTAAGTGTCAAAGTCGACCTCTCGTCACTATTTCTTCAAGGTTAGACCGGATACTTACTAGGTACGCGTTATTTTCGTACTCATACTACACTTGCTGTGCATTTTGTTGCACAAGTACATGTATGTCTAGTGGCCTAGTTGGGCACAACAGCATGGTTGATACGGAGACTTAGGTGAGCTGCATCCCTCGAGACGATCCGCAGCCAGCAGAGTCTCCTTCAGAGTATTGTATTTTCTTTTCTGTCCGATTTGTATTCTGGACAGTTATTGTATTACATTTTAAATTCCTAGAATTTTATTCATGCACTTATGACACCGGGTTCTGAGATGATTATGGGGTATTCAGTATTAAATTGTAAGCATTCTTTTACTTATTTTGTAAAGATTATCTTTTACTAGTTAAATTGAAGGAAAATCATAGTTTTCAAGATACTAAAACAAGGACTAAATTAAGTATTTATGGTTGGTGTCACGACCCTGAACCTGGACCCAGTCGTGATGGCGCCTCTCGTGAAGACAAGGCTAGCCGACACTTCCCATATCCAATTATTAACAGTTAAACCATAAGAAATAAATCTAAAGCATGATAAGATAATCCAAAGTTAATAGGTAATAGCATAATTCGCGGAAAATAACCCAACACAACCCGATACCGGGGTGTCACTAGTCATGAGCATCTAAACAATCCGGAATACTCCAAATCAAACTACAGAGTTTAATACAGAAACTAAGAACATGAAGAAGTAAGATAGGGAAGAGCTCCGGGCTGTGAACGCCAACACCTACCTAGAGACTCCTCGGATTCCCCTGAGTCGGAATGATCAGCACTCGGGAGTGGGACCAGATATGCCTGAATCTGTACACAGGATGCAGGGAGTAAAGTGAGTACTCCAACTCAGTGAGTAATAATCACAAATAAAGACTGAAGGCAGGAAATCACGTAAAGCACAAAACATGCTATAATGAAGCAGTAAAACCATTACAAATAGTAAAACCAGTGAAAGATAAGTAAAATCCTTTAACTCTAATTTAACTTCATGAAAAGACTTTTTCAACAATTAAGCAGGTAATTGACAGTCAATTATGAAAAATAAACACATAAAGGTTCGCCCCTTGGGCATAGTATCAACAAATCCGCCCCTCGGGCAACATCTCAGAACAGTACCAGCCCCTTGTGCAATATCTCAGAACAATAACAGCCCCTCGGGCTCAATCTCACATCACAATGGGTACCCACTCTCACTGGGGTGTACAGACTCCTGGAGGGGACCCTTACGGCCCAAGCGGAATATCAAGCCACCCCGTGGCATCATCATTAGGCCCTCGACCTCAAATCAATCAAGTCATCTCATGGCGTACATATCTCCGGCCCTCGGCCTCATAATCAGTATCAAATGTTTCCTCACAACATAGGCCATCGGCCTTACTCAGTCAAAATCCTCACAAGCCACTCAGGCAATAGTAAAACATAATTTATCAGCCCAAAATATTATTTGAAAGATCATTTAAGTGTTAAAATAGAGTAAACGTGGTTGAGTACGAAAAAGTAAAATATAACATGACTGAGTTCAAGTATAAAGTCAAAATAGTGAGGAAATATCAATAAAAATTCCGGAAGGGTTCAAATAGTTGGCACAAGGCCCAAATATGGCATTCAGCCCAAATCATGATGATAGCAAATAGATTTCATTCAAATACGTGGTAAAATAGTCATTCGGGACGAACTGAGTCACAATCCCCAACAGTGCACGACCCTACGCTCCTCATGAAGCGTGTGTGTCACCTCAATATAGCACAACGATGTGCAAGTCTGGAGTTTCATACCCTCAGAACATCTTTTACAGTTATTACTCACCTCGAACCAGTCAAATCTCTAGCTCGCGATGCCTTTGCCCCTCGAAACGGCCTCCACTCACGTCGAATTTATCCAATATCAGAACGAGAACGTCAAAATATGCTAAGGGAATGAAGCCCAAGCGAAAATAATCAAAATACGACACAAATCCTGAAATTACCAAAACCCGACCCCGGTCCCACGTCTCGAAATTCAATAATTTTTACATCAATAGATTCTTTATCTCCCCACGAGTTCATACATATCAAAAGTTCGGAAATCCGACCCCAAATGGTCCTTCAAATCCTCAAGCAAAGGTCTACGTTTCCAAGCCCTAGTCTCCCCAATTTTAACCCTTAAATTCCATAGTTTCTAGCTCAAATCCGTGAAATAATAGCATAGGAATGAGTTTTAGGTCCAAATTCCTTACCTCAATGAAGTTCCCTTGAAATCCCTCTTTCAAATCGTCCAAAAGGCTCCCAAGCCGAGATAGAAATGGTGAAAATAGCTCAAAATCGCGAAGGACACAATTTATACTTTCTGCCGAGACATTTTTGCATCTGCGGCCCAAATTCCGCTTCTGCGGTACCGCATTTGCGATCAAGGCCACTGCATCTGCGGTCCTCACTTAAATTACCATTTTCGCGTCTGCGATACTTTTCCTGCATCTGCACCTTCGCAGGTGCGATCCCACAACAACATCTGCGGTTCCTGACAATTCCTCAATAATACACTTCTGCGACTCCTATTCCGCATATGTGGCGTCGCACCTGCGGTCCCCAATCCGCAGGTGCGGAAATACCAGAGGCAGCAAAAATCTGCAGCTGCAAAAATTTCCCAAACTCCTCGTCAACCATCCGAAATCACCCCGAGGCCCCCAGGACCTCAACCAAAAGTATCAACATATCCTAAAACCCTATTCAAACTTATTCCAATCTTCAAAACACCTCAAACAACATCAAATCATCCAAAACACATCAGATTCAAGCCTAACTTTCCAAAATCTTCCGAATTACGTTGTTGATCAAAAACCCAACCAAACCACGTCCGAATTACCTGATATTTTTCACCCACATCCTAAATGACACAACGGAACTACTACAACTCTCGGAATTCCATTCCTACACCTATACCAAAATCTCACCTACCAACCGGAAATTGCCAAAATCTCAACTTCGCCAATTCAAGCCTAAATCTACTCCGAACCTCCAAAACTCATTCCGATCACGCTCCTAAGTCCCAAATCACCTCCTAAAGCTAACCGAATCATCGGAACTCATACCGATCCCTATAACACATAAGTCAACATCTGGTTGACTTTTCCAACTTAAGCTTCCTCAAAAGAGACTAAATGTCTCTATCCTTACCAAAATCATTCCGGATTAGATCCTACCAACCCGATACCACATAACATGGATAAACAAAGCATAAAGAAGCAAAAAATAGGGGAAACGGAGCGGTAACTCATGAGACGAATGGTCGGGTCATCACATCCTCCCCAACTTAAACAAATGTTCGTCCTCGAACGAGTCAAAAAACATACCTGAAGCCTCAAAGAGGTGAGGATATCTTCTCTACATCTCCCGCTCGGTCTCCCAGGTAGCCTCTTCCACGGGCCGACCTCTCTATTGCACTTTTATTGAAGCTATATCCTTTGACCTCAACTTTCGAACCTGACGACCCAAAATAGCTACTGGCTCCACATCATAAGTCAAATCATCATTCAACTGAACCGTACTGAAATCCAAAACATGAAACGAATCCCCAATATACTTCCGGAGCATAGAAACATGAAATACCGGATACACACTCGACAAGCTGGGTGGCAAACCAAGCTCACAAACCACCTCCCTAATCCTCTGAAGCACCTCAAAAGGCCCAATGAACCGAGGACTCAATTTACCTTCTTCCCAAATCTCATAACACCCTTCATGGGTGATACCTTCAACATAACCTTCTCGCCAACCATGTAGGACACATCTCGAACCTTCCTATCAGCATAACTCTTTTGCCTCGACTGCGTCGTACGAAGCCTCTCCTGAATCACCTTCACCTTCTCCAAAGCATCCTGCACCAAATCTATCCCCAATAACCTAGCCTCACCGGGCTCGAACCAACCAACTAGAGATCTACACCGCCTCTCATACAAAGCCTCATATTGAGCCATCTGAATACTCGACTGGTAGCTATTGTTATAAGAAAACTCTGCAAGCGGTAGAAACTGATCCCATGACCCTCCGAAATCAATGACACAAGCATGCAACATATCCTCTAATATCTGAATAGTGCGCTCGGACTGCCCGTTCGTCTGAGGGTGAAAAGTTGAGCTCAACTCAACCTGAGTACCCAACTCTCGCTGCACAGACCTCTAAAACTGCGATGTAAACTGAGTGCCCTTATCTGGAATGATAGAAACTGGGACACCATGCAACCGAACAATCTCCCGGATATAGATCTCTGCCAACCGCTCTGAAGAATAAGTAGTACACACAGGAATGAAGTACGCGGACTTGGTCAGCCGATCCACAATCACCCAAATAGCATCGAACTTCCTTAGAGTTCGTGGAAGTCCAACAACAAAGTCAATAGTGATCCTCTCCCACTTCCACTCTGGAATATCTATCCACTGAAGCAAGCCACTCGGTCTCTGATGCTCATATTTCACCTGCTGACAATTGAGACACCAAGCTACAAATTCCACAATGTCTTTTTTCATTCTCCTCCACCAATAGTGTTGCCTCAAATCCTGATACATCTTCGCGGCACCCGGATGAATGGAATACTCGAGCTATGGGACTCTTCCAGAATCCACTCCCGAAGCCCATCCACATTGAGCACACAAATCCGGCCCTGCATCCTCAACACCCCATCATCACCAATGGTCACATCTCTGGCATCATCGTGCTGAACTCTGTCTTTAAGGACAAGCAAATGTGGATCATCATACTGGTGCTCTCTGATGCGATCATATAAGGAAGACCGAGAAACCACACAGGCCAATACCCGATTAGGCTCCGAAATATCTAACCTCACGAACTGATTGGCCAAGGCCTGAACATCAACGGCAAGAGGTCTCTCCCCAACTGGGATATATGCCAAACTCCCCATCCTCAACGCCTTTCGGCTCAAAGCATCGGCCACCACATTGGCCTTTCCCGGATGGTACAATATAGTGATATCGTAATCCTTAAGCAACTCCAACCACCTCCGCTTCCTCAAATTGAGATCCTTCTGTTTGAACAAGTGTTAGAGGCTATGTTGATCAGTAAACACCTCACAAGACACACCATACAAGTAATGCCTCCAAATCTTCAATGTGTGAACTGTGGCAGCCAACTCTAAATCATGAACGTGGTAATTCTTCTCATGGGTTTTCAACCGACGAGAAGCATAAGCAATAACTCTACCCTCCTACATCAATACACAACTAATAACAACTCTCGAAGCATCACAATACATGGTATATGAACCTGAAGCTAATGGCAAAACTAATACTGGAGCTGTGGTCAAAGCTATCTTGGGCTTCTGAAAGCTCTCCTCACACTCGTCCGACCATACAAATGAAGAACCCTTCTGAGTCAACTTGGTCAAGGGATAGATGAGAATCCCTAAACAAAATGGCGATAATAACCCGCCAAACCAAGAAAGTTGTGAATATCTGTGGCTGAGGATGGTCTGGGCCAACTATGAACCGCCTCTATCTTCTTTGGATCAACCTGAATACCCTTGCTGGACACCACGTTCCCTAAGAAAGTCACCTAACTAAGCCAAAACTCACACTTGGAGAATTTTGCATAAAGCTTCTCCTCTCTCAATCTCTGCAACACAACTCTCAAATGCTCCACGTACTCCTCCTGTCTATGCGAATACACCAGAATGTCATCAATGAAGACTATGAAAAATGAGTCAAGATAAGGCTGGAACACACTGTTCATCAAATGCATGAACGCTACTAGGGCATTGGTCAGCCCAAAAGACATTACCAAGAACTCATAATGACCATATCAGGTCCTGAAAGCTGTCTTAAGAATATCCGAGTCCCTGATCTTCAACTGGTGATAACCTGAACGGAGATCAATCTTGGAGAACACTCTCGCTCCCTGAAGCTGGTCGAATAAATCATCAATGCAAGGCAAAGGATACTTGTTCTTAATTGTTACCTTGTTCAATTGCCTATAATGAATGCACATCCTCATAGTGCCATCCTTCTTCTTCACAAATAGAACCGGCACACCCCAAAGTGATACACTAGGCCGAATAAACCCTTTATCAAGGAGTTCCTGAAGCTGCTCCGTTAATTCCTTCAACTCCACTGGTGCCATACGATACGGCGGAATAGAAAAGGGATGAGTGTCCGGCACCAAGTCAATACCAAAATCAATATCCCTATCCGGTGGCATGCCCGACAGCTCTGTAGGAAACACATCGGGAAAATCCCTCACAACTGGAATAGTATCAATACTGAGAGTCTCAGCACCGACATCCCTCACAAAGGCTATACAACCCTTCCCAACCATACGCTGGGCTTTCAAGAATGAGATCACTATACTAGGAACATAATCAATCACATCTCTCCACTCGATCCATGGCATACCCGATATAACCAATGTGATTGTCTTAGCATGACAGTCCAGAATAGCACGACACGGAGATAGCCAATCCATGCCCAAAATAATATCGAAATCCACCATACACAATAATAAAAGATCCACACGGGTCTCCAGACCCCCAATAGTCACCACATATGACCGGTACACACGGTCTACAATAATAGTATCGCCCACTGAGGTACATACATGAACATGTGAAGCAAGAAACTTAGGGGGCATACCCAAATAATGAGAAAAGTATGATGACACATATGAAAAGGTGGAACCGAGATCAAATAATACAGATGCATCTCTGTGGCAGACTAAAACAATAGCTGTAATAACATCATCTGAAGCAATAGCATCGTGTCTGCCTGGAAGTACATAGAAACGGGCCTGACCGCCACCTAATCGACCTCCCCTTCTAGGGCGACCCCTAGCTGACTGACCTCCAACCTAGCTGGCTGGGCGGGTGGTAGTGAAGTAACTGGCGTTGAAGCTGATGGCTGACCCCTCTGCTGAGATGAGCTCGCAAGACGACGAGGTCACTACCTCCACATATGACCCATATCACCACACTCATAACAACTCCCAGGCACTGGAGAAGGGGACTGAAAGGAACCCCTCGCACTAGAGTGACTAGCAGATGCACTCGGCATAGAAGAGCCCTGGACTGATGGAGCACGGGACAGACTCTGAGCTGAAAGGGCACTAAGTGATGACTGGCACTAATGAGAACTGTGAGAACCATGACCCGATGATTCCCCACGATAACCTGGCAAAGCTGGCTGAGCATGCCTGAATGGACGGCCTCTACCATGCTGAAACTGACCTCTCGAAGGAGTACCGCTGTAACTACCAGATCCTCGAGGCCTCTTGGCCTCTCTCTTCTCTCGTTCCTGGCAACGAACAGACTCAATCTTAAATCCACAACCTCCTCGAAAGCAGCACCAATCACCCTCTCCTAGGTCATAAAAATACGAAAATGATGAGTGAGGCCATCAACAAACCTCCTAATCCTATCTCTATCTGTCGGAACCATCCAAATAGCATGACGAGCTAACTCGGAGAACCTCATCTCGTACTGCATCACAATCATCTCTCCCTAACACAACCTCTCAAACTCCCTACGCAACTCCTCTCTGCGGGACTGTGGCACATACTTCTCTAAAAAGAGAATGGAGAACTGCTGCCAAGTAAGGGGTGTTGCACCAACAGGCTTACGCCTCTCACACGCCTCCCACCAAATCAAGGCAGCTCCCGAAAACTGATAATAGTGAAAGCGACCCCACTGGTCTCCAGAGTACCCGCTGTACGAAGCATCCTCTAGCACTTATCTAAGAAACCCTGGGCATCCTTGCCCTCTGCACCACTGAAGGTCGAAGGCTGCAGTTTACCAAACCTCTCCAACCTACGTTGCTCATCCTCCAGCATAGAAGGAACTACATAGTCCTGAGCAGATGTAACCGGGTGGGCTGGATGTGCCCCCGGCGTCTGAAGTCTCTACACGACCTGCTCAAGTGTGCGAGCGGCGGGAGTCTGATTGCCTCCCCTGGCCTGAGAAATAGCTGCGGCTATAGTGGCTGAAACCGCCTGATCTAGGCTAGTGCAAACTGATAAGATCTAAGACAAGGCCTCCTGAAGACCCGAAATCACAATGGGCACAGCTGGTGCTTGAGCTGGTGTTGCTGGAGCATCCATAACTAGGACCTGATCTTGAACTGGGGCAGCTGGTGGTACTGGTGGTCGTCCATCCTGACCGGTAGAGCGTATCCACACCATTTGTGAGAGAATAGAACAACAGAAGTTTAGTACTCGAATCAACAAATTCGCACAACAAGAATTTCAAGAATATGTAGTTTTTCCAAAAGGTTCTGCAGCCTCTCGAGGATAAATATAGACGTCTCCGTACCAATCCGTGAGACTCTACTAAATCTACTCATGACTCGTAAGACCTATGTAACCTAGGCTCTAATACCAACTTGTCACGATCCTGAACAGGACCCGATCGTGATGGTGCCTCTCGTGAAGACAAGGCCAGCCGACACTTCCCATATCCAATTATTAACAATTAAACCATAAGAAATAAATTTAAAGCATGATAAGATAATCTAAAGTTAACAGGTAATAGCATAATTCGCGGAAAATAACCCAACACAGCCCGATACTTGGTGTCACTAGTCATGAGCATCTAAAAAAAGGAATACTCCAAATCAAACTACAAAGTTTAATACAGAAACTAAGAACATGAAGAAGTAAGATAGGGAAGAGCTCCGGGCTGCGAACGGCCAACAACTACCTAGAGACTCCTCGAATCCTCCTGAGCCGGAATGATCAACACTCGGGAGCGGGACCAGATACGCTTGAATCTGCACACAGGGTGCAGGGAGTAAAGTGAGTACTCCAACTCACTGAGTAATAATCATAAATAAAGACTGAAAGTAGGAAATCACGTAAGGCACAAAGCATGCTATAATGAAGCAGTAAAACCATTAAAAACAGTAAAATCAGTGGAAGATAGATAAAAATCCTTTAACTAAAATTTAACTTCATGAAAAGCCTTTTTCAACAATTAAGCAGGTAATTGATAGTCAATTATGAAAAATAAACATATAGAGGTTCGCCGCTCGGGCACAGAACAAATCTGCCCTCTAGGCAACATCTCAGAACAGTACCAGCCCCTCGGGCAACATCTTAGAACAATACCAGCCCCTCGGGCTCAATCTCACATCGCAATGGGTACCCGCACTCATTGGGGGTGTACAGACTCCTGGAGGGGCCCCTTACGGCCCAAGCGCAATATCAAGCCACCTCGTGGCATCATCACTGGGCCCTCGGCCTCAAATCAATCAAGCCATCTCGTGGCGTACATATCTCCGGCCCTCGGCCTCATAATCAGTATCAAATGTTTTCTCACAACATAGGCCCTCGACCTTACTCTGTCAAAATCCTCAAAAGCCACTCAGGCAATAGTAAAACATGATTCTCAGCCCAAAATATCATTTAAAAGATCATTTAAGTGTTAAAACATAGTAAACATGGTTGAGTACGAAAACAGTGAAATATAACATGACTGAGTTCAAGTATAAAGTCAAAATAGTGAGGAAATATCAATAAAAATCCCCGAAGGGTTCAAATAATTGGCACAAGGCCTAAGTATGGCATTCAACCCGAATCATGATGATAACAAATAGATTTCAGTCAAATACGCGGTAAAATAGTCATTTGGGACGGACTAAGTCACAATCCCCAACAGTGCACGATCCCACGCTCGTCATCAAGCGTGTGTGTCACCTCAATATAGCACCACGATGTGCAAGTCCGGGGTTTTATACCCTCAGAACATCATTTACAATTATTACTCACCTCAAACCGGTCAAATCTCTAGCTCGCGACGCTTTTGCCCCTCAAATCGGCCTCCACCCGCATCGAATCTATCCAAAATCAGAACGAGAACGTCAAAATATGCTAATGGAACAAAGCCCAAGCAAAAATAATCAAAATACCACACAAATCCCGAAATTACCAAAACCTGACCCCGGGCCCACATCTCAGAATTCGATAATTTTTACATCAATAGATTTCTTATCTCCCCACAAGTTCATGCATATCAAAAGTTCGAAATCCGACCCCAAATGGTCCTTCAAATCCTCAAACAAATGTCTAAGTTTCCAAGCCCTAGTTTCCCCAATTTTAACCCTTAACTTCCATAGTTTCTAGCTCAAATCCGTTAAATAATAGCATAGGAATGAGTTTTAGGTCCAAATTCCTTACCTCAATGAAGTTCCCTTGAAATCCCTCTTTCAAATTGTCCAAAGAGCTCCCAAGCCGAGATAGAAATGGTGAAAATAGCTCAAAATCGCAAAGGACACAATTTATACTTTCTGCCCTGACATTTTCGCATATGCGGCCCAAATTCCTCTTCTGCGGTACCGCATTTGCGGTCAAGGCCACTGCATCTGCGGTCCTCACTTATATTTTCATTTCCGCATCTGCGATACTTTTCCCGCATCTGCGCCTTCGCAGGTGCGGTCCCACAACCACATCTGCGATTCCTGACAACTCCTCAATAATTCACTTTTGCGAATCCTATTCCGCATATGCGGCAATGCTCCTGCGGTCCCCAATGCGCAGGTGCGGAAATACCAGAGGCAGCAAAAATCTGCAGCTGCAACAATTTTTCAAACTCCCAGTCAACCATCTGAAATCACCCCGAAGCCCCCGGGACCTCAACCAAAAGCACCAACATATCCTAAAACCTTATTCAAACCTATTCCAATCTTCAAAACATCTCAAACAACATCAAATCAACCAAAACACGTCGGATTCAAGCCTAACTTTCCAAAATCTTCTGAATTACGCTTTTGATCAAAAACCCAATGAAACCACGTCCGAATGACCTGAAATTTTGCACTCACATCCTAAATGATACAACGGAACTTCTGCAACTCTCGGAATTCCGACCCCTATATCAAAATCTCGCCTACCAACTGGAAATCACCAAAATCTCAACTTCGCCAACTCAAGCCTAAATCTACTCCGAACCTCCAAAACTCATTCCGGTCACGCTCCTTAGTCCCAAATCACATCCCGAAGCTAACCGAACCATCGGAACTCACATCTGATCCATCTAATACATAAGTCAACATCCGGTTGACTTTTCCAACTTAAACTTCCTCAAAAGAGACTAAGTGTCTCTATCCTTACCAAAATCATTCCAGATTCAATCCCACCAACTCGATACCACATAACACGGATAAACAAAGCATAAAAAAGCAGAAAATGGGAAAAACGGAGCGGTAACTCATGAGACGACTGGCCGGGTCACAGTTGGCTTGCCTGATAGCGTGTCCGGCACCATCACGACCTTTATTGGATTTTAGGTCGTAACACTATATCCCGAAAGTGTTATTTAAATTATTAAAAGTAAAGTAACTCTAATTATGTGGTTAAAATTGAAGCGACATCAAAATTATTGAGCATATCCCGATTCAATTGTTCTATATGTTGGTAACTCTCAAATGTGAAAATATGTAGGTTGTCAATAAATCATATGTATGTATATATTAGTTTGTCATTCAATATTAAAGTATCAACTGTAACAAATATAATTGTGCAATTCTAGGTTAGTAGAAGTAGATGTTATTGAGAGGTACTTCTGTAACGATAATAATAGAATATATTTTTTGTTATTTAAATTAAAATATCAATAAATATATGTTATTAAATATTACTTCGTATAATATTATTTAATCGAATTATATTTTATTTTTATTTGTTTGTATCACCAATTATATATGGGTTATAATATTTGAGTTTCTAACAATAATTATTCATATGATTTTTTTGTTGGTTTATAAAGTTGAACAGGATCACAATATTATTCGCACATCGCGCGGGTACTAATACTAATTATAATATTAAAATGTAAATGTGATCTGATAGTATAAAATTTCTTTAAATTATCAGAAACTCAAATACTTTACCAGCTTTAAATCCAAAATTATATTAAATGTGTAAATTCTGACCTAAGACAATTTACAAATCACCTAAAATCAAAAGGAGACACCATCCGATAATTCAGCTATAAGTTATATCTAAGATCGTATGTAAAGCCATAGGATAAAATCACTTATAAATATCTTGAACAGATAGAGAATCTTGTTTGTGATGTGTTTAGATCTGGGGTTTAGCTTGAGATAATTATATACTGTCAAATCTTTCGATAACAGTTTTGTTTGCTCCGAAATTTTTTGTTCCGAAATTTTTTAATAGTTACAGTGAGGTGTTGTTACAAAAGACATATGTTATAATATAATATAATATTCGATTCCGAGAATAACTCGACTTTTATAGTAAATCTCTATTATATAAGGATTCTGTTATAGAGAGGTTGATTATATTTGTGAAATTTTATGTTAAGATAAACGAATGGCTTGATCTACTCCTAACTCGTCGCCACAGCACACGTTCATGCACATGCAAAATCTCATTTTAAATTAGGGGACAATTGCTGCAATCTTAAATTATTTATATCTAAGCTGCAACTATAATTTAATGATACTCTATTTAATATATTCTGGTGGATGAGCATGTAACGTATAAGAAACTATTGGAGGTTGAGCCAGCTGTATATTTGCCAAGGCCAAAGAATATTAGTAAAATTTATTGTAACAAAATAAAGTAAACACATAGTTCTTCATTAAAGAGCAAATTTAGCTTTTAGTACCTAAATCACAGAATCTATGCGTTTATTTGTCCTGCTCATTTAGTTGTCCATCTGATGGCCTAATTTTATTCTAATACTGTTGGAAAATGGGATTTTATATATGTATCTTTAATTTAGCTAATTTTTGTCCAAATATTCCTTGATTTATATCTGTAAGTGGATCTATTTTCTCCAAAATGGGCAATAGACCAAAATGGTTAAGAATATCATTTCATTTTGCAAATTTAGCAACTAAAATAGGATATGACTTTTCAAGTGGTTTGTCCTTTTTTTGGGTAGGAAGTGGTCGGTTGTCCTACAATTTCTGTTTATTGCAAACTAAAATTGCAATTATTTAGCATTGCTACTACTAGGGGCGGACGTTCGGGCAGTTTGGATTGAATATGAGAATTTCAGTTTGGATTTTCGATTTTCGGATCGAAGAAATGGCAATTCAAATCCAATCCAAATAAGATCAGATTGGATCAGATTTTTAAGTTCGGTTTCGAATTAATCGGTTTGGATATTATGGATTTTCGGTCTTGAGCGTATAAGTTGAGATGTTTCTATTTTTTATAAAAATGAATATCCAAATGAAGTATACTCATGTTAAATTGCTTGAAAAGTTCCTCATTCTTGTCGCAATCATCCAAATAATTAATATTTAAAGATTAAAATTATTACAAAAAAAATACAACAGAAATATTAATACGATCGATAAGGAGTAGCAATAGTAAAATTATGTCCAAATAGTAATTAATATTGAATATATGAGATAATACCTAATGGGTAGGGTGTTGAGCTTGTTACTATTGACATATGAATAATGGACTAAATATAAAGTATAAAAATTTCGGATTTTCGGATATCCAAAAGTCCGAAGTACCAAATCTAATATCCAATCCGAAATCCAAAAATTTTTAAAATTAAATCCAAAATCCAATCCGCAATCTGAAAATTCAAACCAAAAATCCAAAAAAAAAAAAAAAAAAAAAATCGATTTTGATTTCGGATTTGCCCCATACTATACCCACCCCTAACTACCACTCACCTAGTCTTGCTTTCTAGTGTAAATTCTTTTTGTCCTATAATATCTCTTTATTTACAAATCCCAATTTCTTACTCTTTCAGTTTCATTTCCATCCAAAGCTAATCTGCCTAGAGTGATCATTTGGAAAAGAGAAATATTGACCTTTAAGAAAAGTATGAGTCTGACGCCCAAGAGGCCTAAGATCAAATGGGATCTTTACGTAAATAGCCGATCATATTCATTGTTTACTTTTTCTAACTATATACATAGATTATACACAATTATATACATATAATACATAAATTATGCATATATTATACCTCTAACCTCCACCAGCTATTTTTAATTTAAGTGATTGAGTGAGTTACTATTTCAGTTAATTCTTCAAAATTCGAATCCAAAGATTATGGTCTATTCATGCAAAATTAATAGCTCAAGTTTTTCCTTACCAACAAAATTACTCAAACACAGTTTTTGGAGAAATTCTTATATTACATTTCCTTGCTAGATTGAGACCTATCCTATTAACAACCAAAAAATTTATGCATAGCTCCAGATTTTTTTTTGAAGAACCAACTTAAATAGCCACCCAATTGACCGCTTAAATTAAAAATAGCCGATGAATGTGTACTATCTATCTATACTATATTAAAAGCACGAAAGCCCTTAGCAAAATGTCATTCGCCTTTTTTACCCTTCTTAAGTAAATTTAAGTTGGATAAAATTGTAAATACAAATATAATTCTTCGTTGGAGAAAAAAAAAATCCGTAGGCTAAAAAGGAAAAGAAAGGCGATAACTAGGAAACTCCTTCTTTAATTAATATCCGTAACAAAGAATATTTGAAATTGAAACAAGAAAAATAAAATTGTCGTATGATAATAAAAGGGGAAAAGAATATTCGTAATAAAGGATGCTTCAGTTATAGCTTGCCAGAAAAGTCAAATTTATCAAAGTTAAAAGGGGAAAATAATAAGGGATTCAGTAGGAAACTTATTATTCTTTGTAAATGAAATTCGATTACTATTCCAATTTTTTGTTCTACATTCTTTTAGTTTTCTATTCTTTATCACAAGCTATTAACAATGTCAGATCTACCAAAATAAACTTGTCTTTGATTTGAGGTAAACTTTCTAACCTTTAGGGTATTATTGAAATTATGATAATAGATGATCTTGAAGTTTTGTATTAACAAAAGTTCTTGTGATTTTTTTAATAAGTATACAGTTATTTGTGTCAATTAGCATGTCTTTTTTTGTGAACATGTAATTTGTTATTTATGTGAATAGGAAGCATAATTTCCAAGCTAGCATTGTTTATAAAATTTGATTATAAATTCTATTAGCATAATACATTTATCTCTATTGTTTATGTGAATAGGAAGCTTGAGACAATATCATGTTCTCAAGCTTCGTATTTTTTTCTTAAGTCTTTATCCTAAAGTATAATTTCTCTATTTTACTTATAAAATCTCAGCGTCTTTTGTACTATCTATGTATAGGATCTATGTTGCGTAAATACTATGCTTTTAAAATTATAATCACTACTAATTATAATGTCAGCTCAAATTGTTTATTGAGGAACAAACATTGACAATTAGCAACTTAGCATCATTGTAGCAACCAGAATTTTGATACTTTCATCGATCAGATACGCTATTCTGCTTATTTCTTACAGTATAATCCGTATTTATTATATTTTTATTCTTCATCATAAACATTTTAGTGAGTATTAATTTTCAAGTTATAAGGTGTGGTGCCTAATTTTTCTGTTTGATTTTATCTTTTTTTCCTATGAGTTTTAAGTTCTTACGGAAATAGGGAGCACATCAAGTTAGGAATATTGTATAACATGCATTTTGTCTAGATTATGAGTTTGAATTTTTATTTAAATGGATTTCAAATATGTTAATAAGTATATTTCATAGCTTTTGTGCGTACAAGGGACTAACATTTGCAAAATTTTGAAATACCAACTTAACTATAGTTAATTGTACAATAAAGTAAGTACGGGAACAAACTGGAGAAAGAACTACTAAGGTGGATCTAAACCCCTAAATATGATTAACATTTAGCATTTTTAAAAATTTACATTTTTGATTATTTTTTATTTATGACATAAACATATTTAAAAAATATGTTATTTAGGCTGTTTTTAAAAAGTTTATTCTCATAAATATGAGGTACACGCTTAGCGAAATATAGTTCATCTTTTTTACTCCTTCAAAATAAAGTTCACACCGGGCATAATAGACATTTGGTTATTTTTCTAATATTTGAGAATAATTATTTTTATTTCTTTTGCTATTTTTTTGCATATTGTATCTTTTCTTACTTGAATTAGAAAAATAGCAACAATTTTAACCGACTAAACCTTTCTTAATATTTATGTGATCTTAGAATACGACACAAATTCCCAGTCGACAAAGATCGTAGAGTTATTCTATTAGTATTTCACTCCAGTTCAAATATGTCTCTGATCTCCCACCTTAAGGAAAATAGTCCTAATTCAATTCTAATTCACTAAAAACTTCCTATTCTAAAAAAAATATTAAATCTAGGTGGAAAAATATTAGAATGTAAATTAATCTTTTTAAACCAATATATTAAAAATACTAGACATTAACTATAAGATCAAGTGGCTTTTAAAAGCTTAAAATTAGAATTTATTTTTATATCACCAACTACTTATTTTACTTAAATTTACTTTGTATAATTTATCTCATACTATAATCTTTGAGAATTACATCTCAATAATTTCAACAAGTAACTATAAAAACATGAGAGAGAGAGAGATAGAGGTGTTTGGTTGTTGGCAATAGTAAAAAAAAAAACACAAATAGCTTTGTTAATACAATATCCAAACTTAAATATCAAATTGATTTAACACAAATAGCTTTGTTCAATATTCTTCATTTTCAGCAGTTACACTTTAATTTTATAATTCAAACATAATTTAAATAAAATATTTATATACTTTTTTTTAAAACTTTTTACTCATTAGATAAGGTACACGCGCGTTTTTGACTAGCATGTATAATAAATGTGAATCCGGGCGATTATTTATTTAAAAATCCTTTTTGTTAGCACGAACATTAACCAGAACGTTTTATAATATAAAGCCCACTATCAATACACCTTTCACTACTCACTACCCTTAACCAATGAGCCCACTAAACAAATTAAATGGAAATATAAGCCCAAACCCTGAAATGGAACAATTTCCAAAACCCAGTTAATAATTTTAAGTCAAGAAACTACAGTATTTAATAAGAAAACTAGCTTCAACTAGGGGTGAGTATCGGTCGGTTCGGTTCGATTTTGAACATTATCGATTTTGCCTATTGGTTATCGGTTTACAAATATCATAACCCGATAACCAAACCGATAAGATATTGGTTATCAGTTATCGGTTAATCGGTTATATATCGTTATCGGTTCGGTTATCAGTTTACCCGATAACATAAAATAACTAAAAAAATTTGCAATATATAAAACAAAGAAATCAAACTGCCAGAACGTGTAAACTGCCAACTTTTGTTGTTTCTTAACAAAAGCACGCTCCCACTTCTGTGCAGTATCTACTGATGTCTGGAGGAGAACTGGTGGTGAGTCTTGCGTCTTGACTCTTGGGGGCTGCGACGGAAACAAGAATGATAACTGAGAGACAAACGACTGAAGAGTGAAAAGGGAATTAGGAAAATAAATAACCCTAGTATATACTTAAGGGTAAATTAGTAAACTACATCATTCTTATTGGGTTATCGGTTTTTACCCAATAAAAAAAATGCAAACCGAGCCCGAACTGATAACCCAATAAAAAAAAATTTAACCCGTTACCGAACCGTTAACCCAATAACTCAATACCGATAACTCAATAAAAAATTAACGGTTCGGGTTATCGGTTTTACCCGATATATGCCCACCCCTAGCTTCAACCAAGCCTCCATTGACCAAATTAAATGATAGAAAATGCTATATTCGGTTGAAAGAAATTTTTAGTGATTAATAAAATATATAATTGTCAAAATTTATTGTGAGGTACGTACAATAGCTTCTAAATAAGAAATCCACCACAGAGGCCTAAATGATCATTTATTTTATGGAGTTCATTACTTAAATAATCACTCAAAGAATGAAAATTATCTAACAAAGTTATTTTCCTTCTTATAACGCGAGAATCTTTCTACTTTACCTATTTCGCACTCATGGTCATCATAGATAAGAGGGGTTGCTCTGATGGTAAGCAACCCCCACTTTCAACCGAGAGGTTGTGAGTTCGAGTTTCCCCAAGAGCAAGGTGGAAAGTTCTTGGAGGGAAGGATACCGGGTGGATTGTTGTTGTTGTTGGTCATCATAGCCTGAAAGAGTATATTTTCGGTAAATATCAATGGCGCGACACACTACGAGAAATGGATCTTTACGGCCATTTACAATATTGAAATAAAAAAGTGTTATTTTTCAAATCTCTTATATATATAAAAAAAAATTGTGTGTAAAAAAAGAGATAGAATCATAAAAAATCATTTAAACCGGCAAACTACAAAACACAAAAAATAGATTTAGACCGTAATAGGACCCAACAGACCCACTCCTCGACCCGAACAATCCTTTTTTAATTTCCCAGTGCCAAGAGAACAAAACGTACGGTACACTCGTTTAAATTATTAATTTAGAGACACTTGTAATTTACTTGAGTATCAAGACATTAATTTAAGTACACTTGCTGCTGAAAACTTGCTCAGTGATCTTCCCAATCACTCTTTTGTACTCCCTAATTAACAATTTTACCTTTTAACACCTATTAAGAAAATACGAATTTTTAGAAAAAAAAAATATTAATTAATTATTACATTTACATATTAGAATATATAAATAACGGTAAATTCTGAAACAATAAAATTAATTCATTCTTGATTATGTAAATGAACACTTATTTTGGACCAAAATAAAAATATAAAATGATCACTTACTGCAGACCGGAGGGAGTAGTTAATAAATGTATCTTTTGGTCACAAACTCTAAATATGTTTTTTTAAACATTCTGTATTAGTTGAATGGCCCTTTAAATAATAACTCCATTTAACACAAAAGGTAAGGCAGATCAGCAGATGGTCTTGTGCAAAGAGCCAAAAAGGCCAAAGTAGATAGAGAAAGAAATTGGAGAAATTGGGATATGAGAAAAGTGATGTGGGCGAGAGGAATTTTGAGATTGAGCATCGTGTTTTCAGGGAATGAGAAAAGAGAATGGCATGATCAAAGTAGATAGAGAAAGAAAATAATGTAACTGAATAGCGTATTTAATGGCTTAAGAGTAGGAGGTAACCAATAAACATTAAAAAGTATCTATAGAATATTATTTTTTAAATGGTATTCATTTAAAATAAATAAGGTATTAACTTTTGTTATAGGAACTAAATTAAGAGACGTTGTCAAAAAACTAATATAAATACAAATTATGAATATCAAAATGAATTACAGTAGCACAGTTGAAAAAGCAAAAGATTTAAAGCAACACATAAAAAACAAAACTACTTTTTTCACCAATTGACCATAGGATATTCCTATATCCTTTCTTCAATAGTAACAGGAAAACCTCCTTTCATCTTGGCCGTGAGATACGATATGAACACTGGCTCCACCCCTTGTTCCACCACCGGAACCACCTTAAACCGCCGTAAAACACCAGCCACCACTCTTTTCATTTGCAAAAAGGCCATTTCTTTCCCTAAACAAATTCTTGGCCCCGCTTGAAACACAGGATATGTATATGCATCTTTTGGCACAAACGTCCAATTCCCTGTCACTTCATCTTTATCCAACCATCTTTCTGGCTTAAATTCTGCCCAATCTTCGCCCCATACTTTCTCGACTCTTCCCATTGCGTAAGGATGATAAGTTACCCTCGTACCCTTTTTCACAAATGTACCATCTGGCAATATATCATCTTTTGTTGCTTCTTTAGAATCCATTGGAACTGGCGGATAAAATCTCATGCTTTCACAAAGAGATGCATGAGTATACATCATGTTTTTCACTTCATCATATAGTAATAAAGATTCTGATTTCTCTCCAACTTCTTTCATGATTTGTGATTCTACTTCAGGGTGTTTAGAAATTAGCCAAAAAAACCATGTTAAAGCTGCTGAAGTTGTGTCACGTCCTGCCAATATAAAGCTGATCACAATATCCGTAACGAAGTCTTCATCGGAGTGTCCAGTGCTCAAGAATCTTGACAATAAATCAGCTGAATCGAGCGATGATTTATCGTTTAGCTCCTTTTGTTTTTCTCTAACAATCTCTTTCGCAAATTCACGTACTTGTTCTACAGCAACCCTTAGTTTTTTCTCCGATCCAATGTTTAAAGCTCGTTTGATTTTCCAAATAAGAGAGAAAGGAACAATGAATCTTTCAGTGCTGAGACGAACAGCATCTTCAAAAGCAACAGCAAATTCTGCCTCGGGAAGTGACGGTAACAAATAGCCAGGATCATATCCAAAAGCAATTTTACAAATGTTGTCAAAAGCAAACCTTTGTAATATGTCTTGGAAATCAAGAACAGTTTTATTAGCAGCAGCAGTGGCAAGAATTGGTATCAAACGTTCAGAAAGTTCAGTATCAACAACTGTCTCAACAAATTTACGTAACGACCTAGTGTTAAATTCATGGCTAGCAACTTGTCTTTGGTACTTCCATATATCACCATCGACATTAAAAATACCATTACTGAGAAAATCTTTGAGGGTACTGTACGAACCATGACCTTTTTGGTAGACTTGAAAATTTGTTTTGAGCACGTGTTGGACATTGGAAGGGTTTGCAGTGAAAATTGTGCGAAAATTGAGAGGGCGAATGAGAGTAAAAGTGAGGTTAGGGGTGGTTAGGATAATATCCGATATCCATTTTATCCGCCGGTCGTGATTTGCCAAGATGGAAAAATAAGAACCTATTAGAGGATAAGATCTTGGTATCTTACTAGAGTTATTGGATGATAAAAGGGTATTAGTAATTGTTTTCTTGAATTTGACGAAAAAAAGGAAGAGCAAAGGAACAAGGCAAAAGAGTAATGAGGTTGAGAGTTGTAAGTCTAATAGTGCCATTGCCTAAAGTTTTTTTATCTCTCAAGAGGATGGATTTTGGACTTTGGTTTTTGATTAATGGAAGACTAAGATTGAGAATGAATTAAAACTATGGTCTAAATAGAAAGGTTATTTATAGAACTTTTGGGGTCTCATGATTTTCTTGAGATTGCTACACCAACACTTTTACCATATGCTCATGTCTGTATATGCCACGCTAAGTCGCGTTGATAAACAGGCCCTAGCATAGCTATAAGCACGTTTTGTAATTTATGGGAAATAAAAGGAATAATTTCGTACTATTTAATTCCAAATTGATGTTCCAACAGAGTGACGTTTGCTAATACGTCAGAAATATACATTTTTATAATGTCTGACTCTGACCCATTCCGAATTCTCAAGGTTAATGGAACCTAATGATACACGGTGCTATTTGTAGGTCATGTTCTTTTGTAATTTATAAATTAAGAAAATGATATTTCTAGATATTTTTTGGATAAAATTTTTTTTAAGTATAAAAGTAAATCTCTCATGTGTTAAAAAAAAGTAAGATCATAAAATTAAAAATAAATTTGTAAATAGCCACAAAACTAATTGATCCTGATACATGCTCACCGATTAGGGCTAGACATATTGCGAGTGAAATCGATAGCCCGAACCGAATATATAATTCATACTCCCTCCGTTCCAATTTATGTGAACTTGTTTGACTGAGCACAAAATTTAAGAAAAAATGAAAACTTTTGAAATTTATGGTCCTAAGGAAATTAAAAAGGGACCCAGAGTATTTGTGTGGTTATAAAGCTTCTCATTAAGGGTAGAATTGTAAGTTTAAGCTAAATTGTTACCAAATTTAGAAAATAGTCATTCTTTTTGGAACGAACAAAAAAGGAAATAGGTTCACATAAACTGAAACAAAAGAAATACAATATTTTTTTTGGTAACTAATTTTTTATTACCCGAAAAAATATTTACAAGTACAAAAAAAAAAAAAAGAAACCTAACTCTAGGGTTTGGACATACATTCGTACAATATGATATTGTGTGTTTCTTTTCTTTTTCAATCCAAATTTGAAAAGCAACCCCCACTTCCAACCGAAATGTTGTGAGTTCGAGTCTCCTCAAGAGCAAGGTGGGAAGTTCTTGGAGGGAAGGATGCCGGAGGTTTATTTGGAAACAGCCTCTCTACCCCAGGGTAGGGGTAAGGTCTGCGTACACACTACCCTCTCCAGACCCCACTATATGAGATTATACTGAGTTGTTGTTGTTCAATCCAAATTTTCTTATTCTATCCAAAGTCCAATCTAGGATGTCGATCGGTCATTCTTTTCTTTAATTATTTAAATTTTGAACTATGATCACATCACATGAGTATGGGACTTGTTGACCAGAAAAAGTGCGCAACTATAATTATTTCAAACTTCTCTTAATAGGGTTGAGTTGCCGTCACCATAGAAGTTTCCCACGTCCGGACCCCATTCTACTTTTCTCCTACAATTCTATTAGACATCAAAGATTTTTTATAAATTAGAGAACACACTAACGTCATCAGTTAGTTCATATTTTCTCATCAAAGCGTCTAGATAGTTCATTGCCCATACTCAATAAAGGCCCCTAAAAAGTTTCTCCTTTGGATCCAATTAAGAATGTTGTAGGTTCTCAGACAATTGTCAATCGCACAAACTCCATTCGACTACTAAATTTGTAACAAACTGACAATTGTTCATAACTAGTACCTTACCTCGCCCAACAACTTCAGCAAGTTGATGAATATCCAACGATGTTTAATGTCCTCAAGGGATCACATTCACACCAATTATATGAATTCGGATGATCAACCACGAATCGCCTAAAATTTTGTAGGCCTATCAGAAACGACCTAATATTCTTTAGACAGTTTTTGATGGGCTGGCAAATTTTTAGGTGATCCAGGTCCGTGCGCCCAAGCCCACTTTGGTGGCGTGGCACGAAAATCTAGAAATTGGGCAGAATTCTAGTTTTATGGCCCTAAAACGCTAAAAAATAGGGACGATCATGGAGAGGCGATGACTAATATTCCTTAGGTCGTATTTAACGGCCCGTAATTTTTTTTAAGCGATTTGAATCTGGGGGCCCGGCCCCATGCGGAAGGCATGGACTATAACACACGAAAGTCTAGGAATTGGGCTGAATTCCAGTTTTATGGCCATAAAACTCCAAAAAGCGAGGAAAGGTCATGACAGGGCGGTGACTATTGCTCCTTAGGTCATATTTGATGACGTAAAATTTTTTTAGACGATCCGGTCGGGAGCTCGGGCCCATGCATAAGGCGTGGGTGCACAAAAAAATGAGAATCGAGTGAAATTCTAATTTTATGGCCGTAAAATGCCAAAAAAGAGGAACGATCATGGTGGGACTGTGACTATGGTTTTTGAGGTCGTATTTAATGGCCTAGAAAATTTTTAGGCGATCCAGTTCCGAGGGCCCGGACACATGTGGAAGGTGTGGGCTATAGCATACGAAAATCTGGAAATAAGGCGGAATTCCAATTTTATGGCCGTAAAATGCCAAAAAATGAGGAACTGTCATGGCAGGGCGGTGCCTATGTTTCCTTAAGTCATTTTTTATGGCCCGAAAAAATTTGAGGTGATCCGAGGTCAGGGCCCATGTGGAAGGCGTGGGTTGTAGCACATAAAAATTTGCGAATCGGGTGAAATTTGAGTTTTATGGTTGTAAAACCACAAAAAATGAGGAACGATCATGGCGGAGCAGTGACTATGGTACCTTAGGTCGACTTATATAGCCCGAAAAAAATTTAGGCGATCTAGGTCATGGGGCCCGTGGGCTATAGCACATAAACATCTGGGAGTCTGGCGGAATTATAATTTTATAGCCGTAAAATGCCCAAAACTTAGGAACGTTCATGGAGGGGCGGTGACTATGGTTCCTTAGATTGTATTTGATGGCCTGGAAAAATTTGAGATGATTCAGGCCCGAAGGCGCGGTCCCACTCTGGTGGCATGGACTATAGCGCACGAAAATCTGAGAATCGGGCAGAATTCTAGTTTATGACCATAAAACGCCAAAAAACGAGGAACTATTATGTTGGGGAGGTGACTATGCTTTCTTAGGTCGTTTTATATGTCCCGAAAAGGTTTTAGGCAATTCAGGTCCGGGGGACCGGGCCATGCGAAAGGCGTGGGCTATAGCATTCAAAAATTTGAGAATCGGACAAAATTCCAACTTTAGGTCCATAAAATTCCAAAAAACGAGGAGCGATCACGACAGGACGGTGACTATTGTTTCTTGGGTCGTACTTGATGACCCGAAAAAAATATTAGGTGATCTGATCATGCCCAACTATGCCTTATAAAAAGGACTAAGCAGTTGTTGCAAATATATCCCGTTTAATAAGTCCGGAGTCGAATCCCACAGGGAATTAACCTATTAAGCGCAACTACTAGACTTGGACAAATTCACGCAATCAATCTTCAGAAATATTTAAGTAACAAATTGGATGTTTACTAACTAAATATCACGTAATGAAAATGCAATAATTAACAATTAGCTACTAATGGGTTGTAGACAAGAATTGGAATGACCTAAGGTTGTGATTTCCCCTATTGTCGAAATCCTTTCTGCTATATTTTCTATAAATTTGCCTAAGTTTTCTCTACCGATCATGAGCGCTTTGACTGTTGTAACTCTCCCATGAGTAATTACCACAATTTATTAGGCATATTCTCCCGAATTACGCTAGCTGGCATTAAGTACGGCTTACTCAGATCGCACCAAGGTTTCATTATCCCTAATCCCACCTTTAAACCCTCTGTATTTATCCCTCATATATGTTAGGAGTGATGTTGTTCAACAACTACCTAAATATGCACTCTCTCCCAAGTAATACACACCAAATAGGCACAGTAGATTGAGGGCCCTTCAATCAACAAAAATAATAATAGAGTTGAACAAATAGAGAAAATACTACGGCAAATCTATATTAACATAACAGAAAAATCATCCTCCAATAGGTTCCATCAAAACCCTAGATTAAGAGTTTATCTATTCATAATTGTTTTCGAAATCACAACATAAGTCTTCATCATCAATAATAAAAAGGGGAAGAAGAAAGATAAAAACTCGTTTCTGAATCTCCCGTCTTGCTCCTTTCCTGTTCTTGCCTTCACAATTATTCTAAAAACCAAGATACCCTCTTTTTAAGTGAGCTAGGCTTCATATAGGTCAAGGGAAGTCGCCTTTGAAATTATAATTTTAGCCCTGATATAATTTTTCTCGGAGGGACGTGCTCGGCCGCACATCTGGCCGCACACTTTGTCCAATTTCTGCTTGACTTCCATGGCCCAGTGTGCGGTCAGTCCGCGGCCGCGCACTTGGTCCATTTTCTGCACTCTTCTTCGTTCTTATTTTAAGTGTGCTAACCTCCTTCGATCCTCGAATAAACTTCTACTTTACTCCATAAACTTTTACTTGGCCTCCAACGCTCTATATTAGCTCAAAATGCTCCTTAACCTTTTTGTATCCCGGAATTGCTCCTGCAGAGCATAAAATACTCAATCAGAGCAATTTACTAACATTTGACGCTCAAACATTAGTAAAGTGCAGCCTATTTAGAGTGCAAATAGTGGCCAGATACATAGTTATAGCCTACAATCAATACCCCCACACTTAAACTATTGCTCGTCCTCGAGCAATTAAGCCACACCTTACATAGACACCACCTCACTGAGCGACTTTCCTAACTCATCATACCAAGAATATTTCAAATAGTCTAAGTACAGTAGTGTAACACCTTCACCTCAAGAATTGCCTCGCAATCACCACGCATTATTCACAACTTACTCACTTACTCTACACAGAGGTCCAACATCACCTTTCCTTCACGAATCAAGTGTCCTCACACAACAAAAGAGAGTAGTTCCATACACAATACAATTTTAGAATAATTTGGAACTCAAGATAGAAAGAATTCACTTACTCTCAGAAACGACATTCATATGCCATATGAAATGCACCATAGGCTTGCCCGTAGTGTACTACTCTACTAATTGAGTTCATTCAGTCGAGGATCAAGTAGCATTTTTAACTGGTTGTAATGTAGGCTACGGGATGGGTAGGATACATTTAGATATAAGAGTGACTACACCTCCCTAAGCACTTTAATACATACACTTTAGCAGTTGGAAGCCCACACTTATGTCAAACCATATTCCACCTTCAAATCAATATACATTAACTCCCAATTACTTAAGCACCTTTTCATCAAAAGTCACCACTGATCAAGGAATATTTTTTTTCACAACAATACAACTACATTTTTTTGCCTTTTCAATTCAAGTGGCTCTTACTTTTTTTTCAAAACAGTGCACGTTTTTCCTTATTTCATTAGTTCCACTCAAAATCCAACCAACCACCCCACACTTCAACTTTTACAAAGTTCATAACAATTCAAGTGCTCATGAGAGGTGAAAAGGTTCAAATAGATGGTTAATTTAAACAATTGGGTAAGGCTTGTAATGTGGTTGCCAATGAAATAGAATTACAGGCTCAAAGGGGTTAACTAAGATACATAACAATTAGGTGGTAAAAGCATATCACTGGCTCAACAAAGAAACGCCTATATCACTTCCAAGACTGAACAAAACTACTATTTCGCTTTGCAAACACACGGGGCAAGTTTTAGACATCAGATGTAATGCACGTAATACAGCAAACCTCACACGCACATGGCACGTGACTCACTCAAGATTGGATCGTCAACAACACTCTAGTCAAAGCACTTAAGCCAAGTTAAGAACATACAATTTAAGACACTTATATAAGAGTCAACAACTGAGCCTAAGAATCACACTAAAGCACTTGCTATTCTCAAGGCATAACGAAGTTAAGAGACCTTGTTTTCATTTCATCTCATAGCCCAAGGGTTCCTACTTCTAAAAATAAAATTAACTACACCCAGTTCAAATAAAACCCTTGGAAAAGAACCACGGCCCAAAGAAAAACCAAGGGGGA
Source organism: Nicotiana tabacum (assembly GCF_000715075.1). Taxonomy (NCBI): domain Eukaryota; kingdom Viridiplantae; phylum Streptophyta; class Magnoliopsida; order Solanales; family Solanaceae; genus Nicotiana; species Nicotiana tabacum. Next base: position 82,633 of record NC_134088.1, read on the forward strand.
ATTGATACACTACTAACAAAAGAAAATCTTTTTTTTTCAAGAAACCCGTCGAGTGATATACATTGTTGGGACAAGTCGAAACTTTGAATTTTTCACATTTTTTCTACTCAAACTAACCAAAGAGCTAAAACTAATTTACATTACTATATATATATATATATATATATAGTTAACATAAATACAACATATCCCCTACCCGACACTTTAAATGTGACATGTCCTCATGTCACACAAAGAAAAATGCAAGGTAAAGGAAACTTCCCTGGCAGAGTCAGTCCTGGTCGGAGACAGTGCCGGGATCGAGATGGCTAGCCCTTCCAAGTGCACGCAGCCAAGCGATGACCTTCCTCTCAGATTTGGAATTTTGGGTAGCAAGGGCATCCACTTGAGTGCCCAAGTCCATGACATAAGTACGCATCCCAGCCATTTCCTGCTCTAAGGTCATCATTCTCATGTCCCATCTAACCATTGAGGTTCCCTCAACAACCTGCTCGTGCGGGTGTGAAGCAGCCACATCCTTAACTTGCCCTTCAGTACCCTCGTTGGGAGCATCAGACTCATCGCTACTTGACTCAACAGGTGTAACAGGATCCTTCCCAATTACCACTTTATCAGCCCGAAAATTTTGTTCTTTTTTTACTTTACCATCCAAGTACCTATTTTCTGGTACACGTGTCACATGGCACAATCTCATGATTAAGAAAGAAAAGAAGAAACCATACCTTTGCACAGGACAACGAATGAAAATTTTATCATGAATAACCTTAGCCACATCAAAATCATGGCCATTCATAAAACACCAGATCAGTACAGCCCAGGGACCATTCACCTCACTGGTATTGGAAGAAGGTAGCAGGCGGCTACTGATGACGTAGAGCCAACACTTCCCTTCAAAGGTAAGCGATGCCGAATGAAACTTCCGTCCTGGCGTAATCCACACAACTTCCTTGTTATGCACACATATTGTTCGAAAGAACAAATTCCACGAGGTTAGTACTCTGCCATAGGTGTCATTGTAGTCCTCCACTTCACGGTCTTCCCCAAATGCTGACAACCGACAAACCCTCCGAATGGCCTCTATGGATGCATCCACACTCTTCTTTTGCACTGTGCAGACATGGTTCACATGTTCCAGGCAGTTTGCGTAAAAATCCCTCACAATCATTAAATTGGCTTCATCCGTTTTTTCAAAAAAGATATCCAACCTGCGTCGGACCAATTCACGATACATATTTGTACACTCATTATAGAGGGACCCCATATCAAGTCCCCTCTCTGGTGTGGGTTTCTTGGAGGCCTTATGACCAAAACATTCATGAGTCGTGCTGGATACGAACTTGGTACTATCATACTGGCGAACATTGGTCGAGGCCGGCGGCCGGGAGGAGCTTGCCTGACCACTGGAGGATGCACCTGTGGTTCTTCATTTCTTGGATGGCATCATACTACCTGAGGGAACTCGTAAGGATATGGGTTGGGGAGAATAAGAAGGAAAACAGAAGAGGATGGATGGGAGAAAAGGGAAATTATGGAAGAGAAGAGATGAAGAGAGGGCATAGGTTTTTTTCATTGATTTTGAAAGTGGGGGAAGGAGGGAAGGTGATTTTCGATGCCTTTTGGGCTTAGAGAAGGGTGATCAGAGCTTTAAGGTTAGCAGAACAAGGGGGTGGGGGGTGGGTCGGGGGTTTAAAAAGAAAAACAAAGAAATATATAAAAAAAGAACTAACTAATTAAATACCTTACAAATTGGCGCCCAGTGCGCGGCCGCGCATCTGAGGCAAAAAATTCTAAAAATGCGCAGTCGATACGCGGCCGCGCATGTTGAATTTTTTTTAGGCTTGATTTATCGTCGCCGCATGACGAATACAACATTTCAATGGGTTGCCTCCCATGAAGCGCCTAGTTTAATGTCACGGCACGATGCAGGTCATCACACTTAAGGCTCGCTCAACATTGGTGGCTCTAGCAAATGAGTCACCGACACTACTTTCGCTTCATCCATGCCCAAATAATATTTTAACCTGTGCCCATTGACTCTGAATGTGTAGGAGTCATTTTCTGCAGCAATCTCTATGGCACCAGTGGGGTGAATCTCTACCACACGAAATGGTCTTGACCATCTTGACTTTAATTTCCTCGGAAATAACCTCAATCTTGAATTTTAAAGCAATACCATATCTCCGGGTGTAAAACTCTGCTCAAGGATATTTTTGTCATTCATAATCTTCATTCTCTCCTTGTATAGTCTTTTTCTCTCAAAAGCATGGTAGCGAAACTCATCAAGCTCGTGTCAACTCTGTGACTCTACTTGTACCGCAACTTCTACATCAAGATTAAGCTGTCTCAATGCCCACAAAGCTCTATGCTCCAACTCCACTGGTAAGTGACACACCTTCCCAAACACCAATTTATACGACGACATGCCAATCAGAGTTTTGAAAGTGGTATGATAAGCCCAGAGTGCATGATCAAACTTTCTCGCCCAATTTGTTCTTGTAGCATTCACAATCTTTGTCAAAACGCTCTTTATCTCTCTATTCGAAACTTCCACTTGCCCACTCATTTGTGGATGATATCGGGTGGTAGCCTTGTGGCGTACATCATACTTTTCTAATAACTTTGCGAAGGCTCGATTACAGAAATGAGTGCCTCTGTCACTGATTATTGCCCTTGGAGTGCCAAATCGAATAAATATATTCTTTCTCAAAAAACTAGTTACCCCCTTTGCATCATTTGTAGGGAGCACTGCACCCTCCACCCATTTGGACACGTAGTCCACAACTACGAGTATGTACTTGTTTCCATATGAGCAGACGAAAGGCCCCATGAAATCGATTCCCCATACATCAAACACTCTTACCTCCTAAATTGGGTCCATAGGCATCTCATGTCGGCAGGAAATATTCCCGGTTCGTTGGCATTCATCACAACCCTTCACCCATAAGTGTGCATCTTTGAACAATGTCGGCCAGTAGAAGCCCGACTCTAAGACTTTCGCAACTGTCTTTACTCTCCCGAAAAGGCCACCATATGGTGACGCATGACACTCCTGCAAAATAGAAGTTTGGTCTATCTCGGGATACATCTCCGAATCATGTTATCAACACAAATCCTGAACAGATAAGGCTCATCCCAATAATACATGCGACAATCCTGAAAGAACATTTTCTTTTGAACAGAGGAAAGGTCATAGGGAACTATACTGCTCTGCAGGTAGTTCGCAATGTCTGCATACCATGGCGCTGCCTCAAGACTCATGGCTAATAGTTGTATCCGGGAAAGTCTCCACAATCTCTTCCACCTCAACCTTCTTCTCGGATCCTTCCAGCCTAGACAAGTGATCAGCCACCTAGTTCTCCTTTCCCTTTCTGTCACAAATTTCCAAATAAAATTCTTGCAAAAGTAGCACCCATCGAATCAAGAGCAGATTTGACTCCTTTTTATCGATTAAGTACCTAGAGCAACATGGTCAGTATAAACAATTACCTTCGAGCCTATAAGGTATGACCTGAATTTGTCAAATGCAAACACCACTGCTAACATCTCCTTTTCGGTCACTATGTAATTTAGTCGGGAACCAGTCAAACTTCTACTTGCGTAGTAAATTAGATGCATGACTTTGTCTTTTTGCTGCCCAAGAACTGCTCCCACATCATAGTCGCTCACATTATACATAAGCTCACATGGTTGCTCCTAGTCAGGTGCAACTATGATAGGTGGTGTTACCAGCCTCTTCTTCAATTCCTCAAAAGCTACCCTGCAGTCATCAGAAATCACAAAAGGGTAATCTTTTTCAAGCAATTTACACAAGGGATTAGGAATTTTGGAAAAATCTTTTATAAATCTCCTATAGAAACTGGCATGCCCGAGGAAACTTCTTATTGCTTTGACGAAGTAGGTGGTGGAAGCTTTTCGATCACATTAACCTTTTCACGATCTACCTCAATGCCTTTCCTCGACAATAGGTTCCCCAAGACTATACCTTCTTGTACCATGAAATGGAACTTTTCCCAATCGAGTACTAGATTAGTCTCGATACACCTTTTTAGCACTCTTTTCAAATTCCTTAAGTAATTATTGAATGAGTCTCCCACCATCAAGAAATCATCCATAAAGACCTCCATGATGTCCTCAACCATATCATTGAAGATGTCCATCATGCAACTTTGAAATGTGGCGGGTGCATTGCATAGGCGCACGACATCCTCCGGAAGACGTAGATGCCATACGGACAAGTGAACGATATTTTCTCTCTATCTTCCGGAGCAATGGAGATTTGATTGTACCCTGAGTATCCATCCAGAAAGCAAAAGTGGAACTTCCCAGCCAGTCTATCTAGCATTTGATCAATAAACGACAAGTGAAAGTGGTCTTTCCGGGTGGCCTTGTTCAATCTTCTGTAATCCATACAAATTCGCCATCCCGTGACTGTTCTTATTGATATCAGCTCATTGTTCTCATTTTGCACTACAGTCATCCCACCTTTCTTAGGCACACGTTGGAGTGGGCTGATCCAATTGCCGTCGGAGATGGGGAAAATGATCCCTACATCTAACAACTTTATCACCTCCTTTTTCACAACTTCCTTCATGTTGGGGTTTAGGCTTCTTTAATGTTCTATGGAAGGTTTGTGGCCATCCTCCAGTAGAATATTATGCATACAGAAGGCCGAGCTGATACCCTTAATATCTGTAATGGTCCAACCAATTGTAGTTTTGCACTCACTCAATACCTGCAAAAGTTATTTTTTCTGCACATCTAACAAAACAGATGAGATAATAACAGGTAAAGTTGAGTTATGTCCCAATAACGCATACCTGAGATGAGGTGGTAATGGCTTCAGTTCCAACTTTGATGGCTCTTCTATCCATGGCTTAGCTGGGGGAGTTTTCCTTTCTTCTAAGTGCAAAGGCTCAAATTCGAGCTCCCTTTTCCAAAACCCTTGGCCTTCAAGATCCAGTACACACTCTGCCAAGTCCTCTCCATTTTCTTCATCTAAGTTCATGAGACAGGCTGCTAAACGGTCTTTGGATTTCAAGGTCTCATCTTCCTCCTCCAAAATCACATCCACAACATCTATTAGAGAGCAGTTAGCAAATCCACTTGGGTGCCACATAGATTTCTGCACATTAAATGTTATCTCTTCATCATTTACTCTCATTTTGAGCTCTCTCATTTCACAATCAATTAAAGCTCTCCTAGTGGCCAAGAATGGTCTTCCCAAAATTATGAGAATTTACTTGTCAACCCGATAGTCAAGAATGAAAAAATGTATTGGGAACACAAACTTCCCAACCTATACTAATATATCATCAAGGATACCAGAGGGTCTCTTCACTGTCCGGTCAGCTAGCTGTAGTAATATGGACGTGGGTCTAGCTCTTCCAATGCCTAACCTTTTGTAGATAGCCAGGGGAATCAAGTTTATGCTTGCCCCCAAATCGCAAAGTGCCTTAGCAAACGCATAGTTGCCTATTGTGTATGGGATTGTGAAACTCCCTGGGTTAGACAACTTCTCAGCTATGGGTCTCATCACAATGTCACTACATGTCTGCCTCAGTGTAACCGTGGCCAACTCTTGAAAGTCGAACTTACGAGACATCAAGTCCTTCATCATTTTTGCATAACCAGTCATTTCCTTTAAGGCGTCAATCAATGGAATATTTACTTGAATTTTCTTCAATATGTCCAAGAATTCTTATACTACTAATTTTTCTGATACTTGGCCAATCTCTATGGGAATGGTGCTGGAGGTCGCTTCTTTCCCGTGATTTGAGTTTTATCTTGCTCAGGCACTGCGTCTGCTGTCGTTTCTTGTGCTACCTTAGTCTCCTTCACAACCTCTTTTCTTTCCTGGTGTTATCTTATGCATGTTGTACTGTCACATTAGTTAACCCTATTGAATCATCTATCTCAATGGGTACTGGCACAAGTGTTTCAGTAGGTCGACTTTCGCGGGAAATTTCTTGCTCCAAATCTAGGTCTCTACCATTTCGTAGACTCACTACCATAAGCTATTTCGGTCCCTACTCTTTTCGATTGATTTGCATGTCTGCAGGTAACGTTCCTTTGGGACGATTATTTAGAGCCATCAAAATCTGTCCTTACTGAATCTCAAAACCCTTTATCGCTGATTCATGTGAGTCCACTCTCTCTTGCATTTTTCCAGTGGACCTATCAATTGTTGCAGCTTCCCTTAAGTTCAACAAACCCATTATCTTGTCTCACGATCTGGTGTTGTTGAGGTTGTTGATAAGCCTGCTGTTTATTTTACTGGTTGTAACCCTGTTGCCTTTGGTAAGGCACCTCTTGACCCTGTGGTCGCATAGCTCCAGAATTGTTGTTGTTATTGTACTGCTGTTTTGCTGGTTTGTATTGTTGATTCTGCTGACCCCAATTCTGACCACCTTGCCTTTGTCCCCCATAGTTGGCCATATAGTTCATATTTTCCTGATATTGCTGGTTTTCACCTTCCGCACTCCACGAGCAAACATATGGTTGGTTAATGCATAGTTTACATAAGCCCCCATTAGTTGTCTCAACTATGTGTACCTGTTGCTTCTGGCCTGATTCATCTATCTTTTTGGTGAGGATACTCATTTGCGTCATTAGAGTGGCCATATTTTCAGCTATGGAGTTGATTGGGTCCAAAGCCACTGAAGGAACTACAGGAGTGATTACAGAGTCTCTTGTCATCCATCCTGAGTTTTGGGCCATCTTATCAAGTAGGATCTTGCTTTCTCTGAATATTTTGCTCAAAAATGCTCTACGTGTCGAAGCATCAACATTGGCCTTTAAGTTGTCTTCCAATCCCATGTAAAACCTCCGCCCCAACATTTGCTCTGGAGTGCCATGATGTGGACACTTAACCAGCATACCCTTGAACCTCTCCCACGTTTCTTGTAATGTTTCTGTTGGTTTTTGCCTGAAGCTCAATATCTCATCAATTTGTTAGCAGTCTTATTGAGTGGGTAGAACTTGTTCACAAATTGCTTGACTAATTCCTCCCAAGTAGTGATGGAGTTTATGGGGAGTGAATTAATCCAAGTATGAGCCTCTCCCGTCACCGATAATAGAAACAACAACAACTTAATTACTTCCGGTGTCATATTAGTTTGCCTATGCATGACACATATCGACGGCAAATTCTTTACATACAATTGAGGATCTTCAACATATGACCCTGGGAATAGTCCTTTGTTCTACAACAAATATAGCATGTTGTTTTTGATTTGAAATGATTTTGCTTGTATCTGAGGAACTACAATTGCAGTTGCTAGGTTGTCGGCGGTGGGTTGTGCCCAATGATACAATGTTGCTTCTAGCACAAGAGGCATCACACCTTGATTGTTCGGGCCATTCACATTGTTTCTATTTCTTAGATTTCCTACTTCGTCTTCCATGTCTGGTTCGATTTGTTCTGTTGAGTTCTGTTGTTGTTTTCCCTTCTTGTTTGCACGATTCAGTGCCTTGAAAACTTTCTCAGGATCTGATAATGCTTCGAACAATTCACCAGTTCTTGAGGAGTTTCTAGACATGCACCTATAACACCCAAGACTACAAATGTTATAATTTCAATGTATTTAGTTTAACTTGAAGAAAATTGACTACACTAAGAATTTTAGCACTTCTTTTAGCTTCAATTAATTCCCCGGCAACGGCGTCAAACACGCCCAACTATGCCTTATAAAAAGGAATAAGCGGTCGTTGCAAATATATTCCGGTTAATAAGTCCGGAGTCGAATCCCACGGGGAAATTAAGCACAACTACTAGACTAGCACAAATTCATGCAATTATTCTTCAGAAATATTTAAGTAACAAATTGGATGTTTACTAACTAAATAACACGTAATGAAAATGCAATAATTAACAACTAACTGCTATTGGGTTGCAGACAAGAATTGGAATGATCTAAGGTTGTGATTTCCTCTATTGTCAGAATCTTTTCCGCTATGTTTTCTATAAATTTACCTAAGTTTTCTCTACCGATCATGAGCACTCTGACTATTGTAACTCTCTCCTGAGTAATTACCACAATTTTCTAGACATAGTCTCCCGAATTACGCTAGCTGACATTAAGTATGGCTCACTCAAATCGCACCAAGGTTTCGTTATCCCTAATCCCACATTTAAACCCTCCATATTGATTCCTCATATACGTAAGGAGTGATGTTTTTCAACAACTACCTAAATATGCACTCTTTCCCGAGTAATACACACTAAATAAGCACAGTCGATTGAAGGCCCTTTAGTCAACAACAACAATAATAGAGTAGAACAAATAGAGAAAATACTACGACAAATCTATATTAACATAATATGAAAATTATCCTCCAATAGGTTCCATCAAAACCCTAGATTAAGAGTTTAGCTATTCATAATTGTTTTTGCAATCACAACATAAGAATTCATCATCAATGATAAAAAGAAGAAGAAGAAAGATAAAAACTCGTTTCCGAATCTTCCGTCTTGCTCCTTGCCTGTTCTTGCCTTCAAAATTATTGTAAAAACCAAGATACCCTCTATTTGGGCGAGCTAGGCTTCATATAGGTCAAGGAAAGTCGCCTCTGGAATTACAATTTTAGTCCAGAAATAATTTTTCTCAAAGGGACACATCCAATTTCTGCCTGACTTGTGCGGTCAGTGCATGACCGCGCACCTGGTCCATTTTCCGCACTCTTCTTCGTTCTTCTTGTTAAGTGCGCTAACCTCCTTCGATCCTCGAATGAACTCCCAATTTACTCCATAAGCTTTTACTTGGCCTTCAACACTCCATATTAGCTCAAAATGCTCATTAACCTTATTGTATCACGGAATTGCTCCTGCAAAGCACAAAATACTCAATCAGAGCAATTTACTACTATTTAACACTCAAACATTAGTAAAGTACAGTCAATTTAGAGTGCAAATAGTGGCCAAAATACATAGTTATAACCTACTATTCCGAGACGAGGGGTCCGGGCCCATGCGGAGGGCGTGGGCTATAAGACATAAAAATCTGAGAATCAGACGGAATTCTAATTTTATAACCATAATAATTCAAAAAATGAGGAACAGTCATGGCGGGATGGTGACTATAGTTCCTTAGGTCGTACTTGTTACGCCCCGCAATATTACATAGATATTTCATCGTGTAGTATTATATTACGATGATATTATCCCTTGTAGTATTACATTACGATGATGTTACGCTTCGCAGTATTAAATTACGACGATGTTGCACCCTGTAGTATTGTACGTTGAATTTGTCGTAAGGTAATTGACATCAGTCCAAGGAAAAGATTATTTGGAGATTATAAGGATTATGCTATTTCAAACAAGTAATGAGTAAATTCGTGAAGGTTAGAGGGGAAGCAAGTCAAAGAAAATGAATTTTCGACCAAGTTTGGCATGTTGGGATAAAATACGGGCCGAGCGATAATACCTGATATTTATGGACTAGTACCATATAAGGTACCATATGACCATGATAGCAGGATGTAAAAAGTGAATTAAAAATAAGTAAAATATTAAGTCATTTGAGACAATTCTTAATTATGTGGATAATTGAGTAATTATTGGTTAATGGGGGATTAACAAATTAATTAAAGGATCAAGTATTGGATAAGAATTGACCCTCACTTTAACGTGGCAGCAAATGTAACAAGATTAAAGACCAAAAATATGACTCTTAATCATTAAGAATAGGTGGAAACTTAATTCATTACATACAAGACACCTCAACTCTAAGTCTTTCCATACAAAATCATACATGCAATCAGATGTGAGGTTTGAAGATTTTTAAGGTGACTTTGTTAATAATTGTTACCAATTTCATAAAAATTACTATAAAACAGTAGCAACATGATTATTCAACCAATTCCTACACCAAATAATTCCAACGAGAATTATTAGCACATTAGCAACGTGAGACTTTGAAGCAAAGGTTCGGTCAAATCTTTTTCAAAAAATGCTTCACACGGAGTACTCGGACGAGCAAAAATCGCCCGCTTTATCTTTGCGCGAAAACCCTTCGTGTCTTCGTGCAAAGAGGGGTAGCTGTAAGCACGCAATTTTTGCTTCACGGACAGTCACTCCAAAAGAAAAGTGACAAAGGACCTCGCTGTACAATTTTCAATTTTCCGTAACGTGTGCTGTTAGTCATGTGTGGTTCTGTCCATTTTTGCTATTTTTTTACATTATTAAACAAAATACAAAATGTGTATGTCATGGTAATTAGACCATAATTCGTTCAGAAAATTCACAAAAAATATTCTAGGGTGCGATTTAATCTATTTAAATATTTTGATAATTATGTTAGGTGTTAAATTAATGTTTTCTTGAACTTCATTTTATTTTTAGTTTTAAAAATTAAAAAAAAAAAAGAAAGAAAAAGAGAAGAAAAGAATGAAGAAAACGGTTTGGGCCAAGAAAATAAACCAAAAATAGGCCCAAACCAATTCGAGCCGACCCAGTCCAAACCAGGCCTCAGGCAAGGCAAACCCCCCCAAACGACGCCGTATAAAGGCGTTTGATCTGAGCCGTCCGTCCAGGCCGATCTAACGACTCAGGACCTCTTTCAGCAACCCGTTTTCAAAACCCGACCCAATAACCGGTCTGACCCAACCCCTCACTTAAACCAAACGACCCCGTTTAACTACCAAACGACCCCGTCTCATTTCTCACCATCAGATCCAAGCCGTTGAGATCATCTGATCTAACGGCTCAGATCCAATCCCCTAACCCGTATATAAACCCTCTATCACTCCTCCACGCCCCCTATCCGAACCCCCCTTCATCGTCCCCAAGCTCAAACACTGAAACCCCAAACCCTAGCAAGCCGCCCTAGCTTCCCTTTCACCAGAACCCGGTGGCACGAATGCCGGTGACCACCTCCTGAACACCCTAAGTCCCCTTCACTCTCCTGAACATAGATCTGCTATCCATTTGCCTCGAATCACTTTCCTTCGTCTCGAATCTTCATTTGAAGATTTGAGTCAAGCTCGGACCTATGCCAAATTACCCCATCTTCATACCAGACACTCCTCTGACCCTCCTCGTGACCAAACCAAGCTTGGTTTGGTCCGAATCTACCCACAACTCCCAAAAATCAGATCTGAAGATCCAAAACCTAGAACACTAATAGCCTTGGAATCCGGCCGGTCTTAATAAGGGTTTGAGGCTTAATGGATCTTAACCAAGGTGTTCTCATGTGAGAACACCCTGGTTAAAATTTGTTCGGCCTCAAATGGTCAAAGTTGAGTCTGATTTGGGTCCGTTTTGATTTCAAACTTTTTCGGTAAGTTTCCTTTTCTCTTTGCTTGGTTCTAATTAAGTTGTCAGCATGCTTCGTTGTGTTTGTTTGTTATTTTGTTATTTTCATTCGGATTTCTTCCATCTCTGTCAAAGGCCTCTTATTTGGTCAATTGTTTTCTGTTTGTGTTCTAAATGTACTCTGTGATATACATGTGCGTCAATTAGATTAGTCGTCAAATGAGTTAATTCATATAGGCCCCCAGTAATTGAACAAAAGTTGTCTGATGCCCTTTAGGTCCCTAAATGTATTGTTTATATGAGCGACTGATTATTACCTGTTAGAATTAGTATAGTCGACCTGATAAACGTCGTCGATTAGTTTTCTATAACTAATGAATCGAATGAGCTAATAATGTCACATGACTAATTGAACCTTGTCACTGACTGAATGCCCAGCATTGTCTGAAATAAGTTTGTTTGCATTGCAAAAATGACTGAAAAGGTTCAGTCCAGGGTAGTCCTGAATTTGAACTTTCACGATTTCAAAATACCCTGATGATGCAATGGGCAGGGCAGTAATAATCAAGGTTAAGCAGGGGTATTCTGGGGTGTTTAAAAAGAACAGAAGTAATTAGTTTAAGTGAGCTGACAAATAGGGTACTAATTTAGGATTAAACTAATGCTCAATGGGGAACAAGATACGAGGGTATGGGGTTTAAAATGAATAAATAAAATGAGCCCATAACTCTTGATTAAACAAAAACCAGGCGTGGGGAACAGGGGGCTGGCACCAAAAGATGCTTAGGCATGGGCTTAAAAGAGTATGGGCAGACTGCAAGTTACGGCATGAAGGCAGCTTAACTGCACTGGGTCATTTGGCTTATAAATAAGCTGTTTTAGAACATAAGAAGGGGGATTTTTAGTCTTGAGGCTGAAAACTTTTAGTCTGAAGAGAGGTTTACTGAGTTTAAAGAAAACTGAAAGCATAAGGTAGTTTCCAGTAAACATTGTAACCAAACACTGTCTGAAAGTGGTGTAAGAGTTCATATTGGTCAAGCTGCCTTGGCCAAGTTCTGTCTGTTTGCATTGACTGAGCTGTTTGTGTTTGTTGAACTGTTGGTGTTGCTGCATCGAATACTCTGTTGCTGCTGTTGTTTCCTTACTCTTTCCTGGGATTGTTGGTTTGGTACTCGACTATCTGCTAGTTCTTTTGTTCTGGGAAATATTGCTGGTTGTCTGTGGGCTGTGGAAAACATTTGATTGTTGGTTTGTTGCTGTGCTGTTGCTGTGTATCTGCTGTTGCTGTGTTTACTGCATACTGCCCAGCTGATCATTCCTTTCTTCTTTGTCCTCTATACCAGGTACACAATTACACTACCAATGTAACTCGAAAGTTTGAGCAATGAGTATAAAAGAGAAGATCTGCAGATGTTGTTTATATACATGTACTGTTGTGTTGAATGTCATGTAGTGTCTAATAGCTCACATTTTTGGATACTGAAGGTAGCTTACAAGCCTAGTTGATGTCAATGTAGGGGATCGAATGATAGTTGTATATGTATGCTGTGAGATAAAAGTATTCTCAATGAATTAGGTTGCATCTCAGATTTAGTTTACTTAGCAGTATATGCTGTAATGTATGCCGAGCATGAAAACTGTACATCATGGGTTAAGTTCTTCCTTTTCTGATTAATGGTCTCATATAACTAGTAAACCACCTGTTAAGACAAAGAACATAAAACTTGCAATATCAACCCCATGAAGGTCGAGTTCAGGTCAAAACAGGCCAAGCAGGCCTGCTTCGAGCAAGCAGTGGCCCAGGTTTGGCCCATCACGCATGGGTTGGATTTGGGCCCATGATTATTTATTCGACTGACTGTGCACGCAGCCTCGTTCCTGTTTTTTTTTAGCATTTCCGAATTCCGTTACAAATAACTTGCAAGCATGTAATTAATTAGGACTATCTACTGTTTTCAATTGATAGAGACAAACACGACAAGAAACGTAGTTGCTATAGGATACCCCTTTAAAATAAGAACGAGATGAGCCTCGACGAAAATAAACAAAACGCGCAGATGCGGGGCCCTTGTTAAATGTATATTATCGAAGCATTTAGTTTTCAGGACGGGTTGTTTAGCAAATCTCACAACCCTCCTAAAATAACAATACGTTAAACTCTTTAGGACGCGCCTTAATAAATCTTACCTTCTTAAACCCGGGTGCACATTTATGTGACCCAAATCCAATTCTCAACGGAGTCGAAATGTGTTTCTAACCACGGGTGCATTGATTGTGGCGTGGTTCGAGGTACGTGTCCATGACGTTGCAAATTCATTTTTAAAAATAAGAATGAGATGGGCCTCACCAAATAAAATACAAATTACGGGGCCCTCAGTAAATATTTGTTTTAAAAATTGTTTAGATTTCAGGATGGACCGTTTAGTAAAATTCCACGGTCCTACCCAAAATAAATACGCTAGTCGCTTTAGGCGCGCCTTTAATAATTTAATTTCCTTAAACTCGGGTGCACATTGATGTGACCCAAATCCAAATCTCAACGGAGTCAAAGTATGTCGACGACCACGGGTACATTGATTGTAACACGGTTCGAGATACATTTTCACAACGTTGCAATTCTTGATAAACACAGTAAATGATAAAAGCGGTTAAAAGTTAAATTTTGCACATAAGTTCACACTTGTACAAAATCAGATAATCAAGCCGAATATAACAGTTGAGCGACCGTGTTAGAACCACGGAACTCGGGAATGCCTAACACCTTCTCCCGGGTTAACAGAATTCCTTATCCGGATTTCTGGTACGCAGACTTTAAGTCATTCTTTTTCCTCGATTCGGGATTAAAATTGGTGACTTGGGACACCCTAAATCTCCCAAGTGGCGACTCTGAAATAAATAAACAAATCCCGTTTCGATTGTCCTTTAATTGGAAAAACTCCCTTGCGCCCTCGCGGGTGCGGAAAAAGGAGGTGTGACACCATTGTATTCTGCTGGGGATCGCATAACCCAGAACCACTGGTTCAGGGTTAAGAATTCGAGCTTAGAATAATTGTTGTTATTTGGCTTTATTTATTATCTGATTTTTACATGATATATGCTTAATGTGCTAAATGATGCTTTTACCGCTTTAATATTATCTGAATTGTGTATATAAAACTGCTACGAAACCCTTCTTTCTGAGTCTTCTGAATTTATGGTGTACACGTGCGCGTGACCCACCTTTCTGTTAAAGTCATACCAAATAAGACGGAGTTAGGACAAGTAACTAGGCCGGGCAGACTTTCGTGCTCCCGGTTCGTTGCCCCCGCTTCGGCTCAAACTGTCCGTTTGGGTAAGCCAGGTTTAGAACAATCAACCTCAGGGTTACACTTAGAATAACTCAGCCATGTACCGGATCCCTAGTAGGAACGTTTATTTGCATCACGTGCATTTGACTTAGGGGACTCAACACAGGGGTTGGGTCTGTCTAAGACAGGTGAACTCGAAATAAAAAGACCATCCTGATGCATCCTACTTGCTATACGTGCATTCATTTGCCTCGAACATGCTTGCTGACCGGCTTAAATGAAATCATGGTAAGAGCTGAGGAGTAAAATGGGTCATAATAAAAAAAAATAAATGGGTCATAATAAAAAATATATATATATATATATATGTAATAAAAATAAAATATAGTTTTCAAATCTTGAAATAAAGGTATTTAATCTTGAAAGGTATTTAGTCTTGAAAATAGTTGGAAAAATTCCAAAAAAAATAGTTTTAAATCTTGAAATAGTTTTAACTGAAAACGATTGGAGTATGTTTTCAAAATGAGTCTTGACTTTATTAAATTAAATTTCAGATACAAAATGAGCACCACACAAAACCCCTCCTCCGCAAATACAGAAGAGTTTCTATTCCAGCTTCAAATGTGGTGGGGTGAATTAGGCGAAGATGGTCAAAAGTGGGTCATCAAGCATTTGGGAAATCTCCCGGACATTATGAAAGTTAAACCCCGTGAGGATCTGATTGCGGCATTAGTGACTTTTTGGGACCCTGTTCACAATGTCTTTCGTTTCTCTGACTTCGAGCTCACTCCTACATTAGAAGAGGTAGCTGGATATGTTGGTTTTGACGGAAGTTTAAGGAATCAAAGCTTGATATTCACGAAGGCTCCCTCGGTACATCGATTCTTCGGTCTTTTGAACATCAGCAGTCAAATCAGGAAAAGCAACGTCGTCAACGGATGTTGTTCTTTCAACTTTTTGTATTCAAGATTCGGAAAGTCAGATGGGTTCGAAATTCATGAGAAAGGCCTTACTAACAAACAAGACAAAGACGCATGGCAGGTTCACCGTCGTTTCGCCTTCATGGTGGCTTTTCTAGGAATCATGGTCTTCCCGAACAAAGAACGAACAATCAATATTCGCACCGCAAAAGTTGTGCAAATCCTCACCTCCAAGGAAAACCACACCCTTGTCCCCATCATTCTCTCGGACATTTATCGGGCTTTGACTTTATGTAAAGCGGGAGCGAAAGTCTTCGAGGGATGCAAAATTTTGTTGCAAATGTGGCTGATTGAACATCTCCAACAACAGCCCAAGATCATACAGTACAGGCCAAACAACGATAATTACATCGAGGGTTATGAGGAAAGAGTGAAAAATTATCAGGTTCCAGAAGGGACAGAAGCATGGGTATCTCGGCTAAGGGCTCTAACGGCAAATCAAATTGAATGGACTCTGGGATGGCTATCAATGAGGGAAGTAATACATATGTCAAACTCAAATAGTTATCTGCTACTATTGGGATTGAGAAGCATCCAGCCATACGCGCCATTGAGAGTCCTAAGACAACTAGGAAGATATCAAGTAGTTCCTGATGATGAAGATTTGAGTGCGCAAGAAATCGAACTACACCCAGAGGCCACTATTCCTGAGGCGTTACTTCAGCAGATGTGGAATGGATGTCGATACTTAAAAAGCGATACTCAAGTCCCAGACACTACAAAGGGTGAGATAAATCCTGGATATGCAAGGTGGTTCGAGAAACGGTCTCGCGTGGATGAGGAACCAGAACCTGAGCTGAGAAGGCCAACTAAAAGACCCCATATTCAAAACTTTAATGATAAAATCCAAGAGCGGTTGATCTGGGGAGAAAAAGAGAAGGGGTACAAAGCAACTATCCACGCCCTAAAGGAAAATCTAAGGAACCTCAGTCTGGAGAAGGATTTGCAAGCACAAGAAGCTGAAGGCGAGAAGAAGAGTCTAGCCTGTGAGAATGAAAGTCTTCATGCTCGATTTCTGAAAATGAAAAAGGCTTCTGAAACGCCAATGAGGAATTGGAAGGATCAAAAAACCATCGCCAATCTTTTTGAAAGAATGCAGGATTATGATTCCATTCTTGCTGCAAAAGAAAGGGCGTTGAGCAAAGCAAAAGAAAGGATCCAACAATTAAACGAAGAAGCCAGATATGATAAGGAACGCCAAAATAGGCAATCCGAGAAAGACAGGGCACAATTCAAGAAGGAAAAAGACCATTGGATACGATCAGAAGACCAACTTCGTGCACAACTAGAAGAGGCAAGAAGGTACAGAGAGCATCAACAAGCGGACACTGATAGAGAAAGAGCGCAGATGAGATTAGAGCAGGCCAGACTCCGAGCTCTATTAGAGTCAGCCCTAGATCGTGAAGGTCGTATCCGAGATATAGCCACCACTCGCCAGCAGCAATTGCAGGATCAAGGCCAACATCTCCAAAATTTCAGGGCACAGATCCACGACCTGGCGGTCTACACCTCTCAAAGTTATGTAAACTGCCAAGGAATGGATTATGAAAGGTTTACCGAGCATGCACCCACCTTTGCCCGTCATCTAGCAGTGGAGTTGGAAAGGATGTATCGAACATTGGGAGGACATCCGGGTCAAGCCCCGCCTTGAGCAAATGATCTAATAATTTACAACACAAGTGGAAAGTGGGGCACGTTATGAGATGTTAAGAATTGTATCTTTTATTTCAATTTGAATGTGTGTATTTCAAGACATTGTTTTTACAAAGTTTTCAAATGTAATGTTGTTCATTTTCTTTTGTGTGTATTTCAAGACATTGTTTTTACAAAGTTTTCAAATGTAATGTTTGTTCATTTTCTTTTTATAAATGTTAGCCTCAAGGCAGAACTACGCCGGGTCTGATTCACGCGGGGACGTGATACGTAGGCAAACCGCTTTTAATAAAGAAAGAAAATAAAGTACATAATAAAATAAAACACAGAGTTTCCAAAATACTTTAAAAGGACGAATGAGCAAACCGGGATGACGCATGTTGTTTGAAGCAAAGCATGTAGGAACGGTTAACTGCATAGGTGCATTGCATCCTCTATGTGTTATGGTCAAATCTGTTAAACTCTAACGCTAACGAAGTTTGTTATTGTCTGATTCAGACAAGTTAGTTGTTAAAGAACTCTGGCAACACACTCCTACCAAACTAGATCCAAAGGACCGGTAGCAACAAGCATGACTACTTCAGAGAATAGTAATGAGGAAGAAAGGCCGATGAGCCAGTTGCTAAAAGAAGCGATGGAAAAGATTGAAAGGATGGGACTAGAGATGAATGCAATGCAGCTAGCCCTAGCCAAAACACAAAAGAGCCCTGAGACACTGGGACACATGCCGGAATACCCTCACTCTGGCCCTTCCACAAGTCGTCCAAATCCCCTTTATCATCAAGAAAGAAGCCCTCATGATTCCCAAGCTCCACCACCCCATCAACCTCTCCCAACACCCAATATTCCCATCTTTGTGGGACCCGCATCAGTCCCTTTGCAAAGAACGACCAGTGAGCCATTGTTTCAGGCTCACGATACACAATACTATCCCTCTGAGCCTACATTCCATGCACCCGAGCCTCAAGCTTACAATCCACGTTTGGAAGTGTCGGCAGAGATTGAAAAGCCGGCTAAGGCCTCTGAACAGGATGAAGTGCTGAGAAAGTTCAAAAACCTGGAGCAGTCCTTCAGGAACTTGCACGGGCTAGGCAATCAAGTCAGCGTAGCATACAAAGATCTGTGCCCTTTCCCAGACGTCCAACTCCCGGCTGGGTTCAAAATGCCTAAGTTTGATTTATATGAAGGGCATGGCGATCCCATGGCGCATTTGCGGGGATTTTGTAGCAAGATGAGAGGGGCAGGCGGCAAGGATGAGCTGTTGATATCTTATTTCGGCCAAAGTTTGAGCGGATCTGCACTAGAATGGTATACTAGGCAGGATTCCAGCAAGTGGTACACGTGGGATGATCTGGCCCAGGCTTTTGTAGGTCATTTCCAGTACAACCTCGAGATAGTCCCTGATCGTCTCACATTATTAAGAACTGGGAAGAAACCCGGGGAAAGTTTTCGCGAGTTCGGATTCCGCTGGAGAGAGCAAGCAGCTAGAGTCGATCCTCCCATGAGAGAGGGAGAGATGGTGGACTATTTCTTGCAGACATTGGATCCAACCTACTTTGGTCACTTGGTGACAACGGTTGGAAAATCTTTCAACGAGGTGGTCAAGATAGGGGTCATGATAGAAGAGGGTCTGAGGTCTGACAAGATCTTGAACTATTCGGCACTCAAGGCCACAACCCAGGCTATTCAAAGCGGCACGGGAGGTGCGCTGAGAAGAAAGAAAGAAGAGGTTGCCACGATCGAGGCAGGCAGTTGGTCCAGGGCTGGCAGGCCACACTACAACCAACCCAGACCTCACAGGTCAGGATACCCATACAACCCACCACAAAATTTCTATCCACCTCGAGAACCACATTGTTCCGTACACCAAGCCCAGGCATACACTCAGCCTCCGGTTCGCCCACAATGGCGCGCACCGGCTCCCCAGAACATATATGCACCACCACAAAATACCTACCCTCCACCAAGGGCGTATAGAAACCCTTCAGGGGCAGGTTTTCGGGGAAATCCAGATGCTAGGAATGACAGGTTGCGGAAGCAGAGAACTTTCACAGAGCTGGGAGAAACCTACACCGTTTTGTTCCACAAGCTGAGGCAATTGGGTTTGGTTAGTCCTGTCCAGACTCGAGAACAAAATCCACCACCTCAGAATTTGGATCGATCAATCAGTTGTGAATACTGCTCAGGGATGCTCGGGCATGACACCGAGAAGTGTTGGAAGTTAAGGCATGCCATACAGGATCTTATTGACACCAATAAGATCGAGGTCCAGACACCGGAGGCTCCTAACATCAACCAAAACCCACTGCCAGCGCACCACGAGACTCGCATGATTGAGTTGGTGTGTGAGGGAGGAGAATTGAGAAAACCCTCACAAACAGTGATGATGATCCAAGCCGCCCCGAAAGAAGTCTCAACCAGTGGAGGAACGAGTGTACAGTCGCAGGGAGAAGGCGTCAAGCCAGTAGTGATATTAGGAAAGAGCCCGTCCGCCATAACAAGCAAACCCGAGCCAAGCAAGCTGGTAGTACCAGGGATCCCGCCCACACCGGCGGTCGTGTTGAAAGGGGTATGTAGAGAACGGGTGACCATAAAGCCTGTGGTCTAGCTGCCGATGATTGACAGCAGGGCTATGCCTTGGAAATATGAGAAGGCGGTGGTGTTGTACAAAGGAAAACAGGTGGAAGAAGTCAGTTGTGAAGCGCAAGGGCTGACTCGATCAGGTCGATGTTTTGCTCCGGTGGAGCTAAGAAGGACCAACCCAGTTGCAACCAAGAAACCTGTGTCCGAAGAAGAGGCTGAAGAGTTCCTGAGGAAGATGAAAGTACATGACTATTCTGTGGTCGAACAGCTGAGAAAAACACCGGCCTAGATCTCATTGTTGTCGTTACTGATCCATTCTGAGGAGCATCGTCGGGCCCTGCTAAAGATATTGAACGAAGCTCATGTACCCAGTGAGATTGCTGTAAACCACTTGGAAACCATTGCCAGCAAGATTTTCGAGGTAAACAGGGTAACATTCTCAGATGATGACCTACCGGTGGAGGGTACGGAGCATAATAAGGCTCTATACCTAGCTGTCAAATGTGAAGACTCGGTGGTAACTCGAGTATTGGTGGATAATGGCTCAAGCGCCAATATTTGTCCATTATCCACTCTGGACCAGTTAAAGATTGACCGCGGAAGAATCCGAAAGAATAGCATCTGTGTCCGGGGGTTTGACGGAAACGGAACAGCCACTGTAGGGGACGTTGTACTTGAATTGACCATTGGTCCAGTCCTGTTTACCATGGAATTCCATGTGTTAGATGCCACCGTTTCTTATAACCTGCTGTTAGGACGACCCTGGATTCATGCAGCCAAAGCGGTGCCTTCCACTCTACATCAGACGGTGAAGTTCGAGTGGGAAAGACAAGAGGTTGTGTTACACGGCGAGGATACAACGTGCACCATGGGCGGAACCATTGTACCTTTCATAGAGACTGCTGATGACAAAGGTCCTTGGGTCTACCAGATTTTCGATACAGGGTCGGCCAGCAAAATTTCTGAAGGAGAAATCATCCCGCACCCTAGGGTATCTGCCGCGACAGTCATGATGGTCTCGGAAATGCTGGGTAACGGATTTGTGCCAGGAAAAGGCCTGGGAGTCGAGCTTCAAGGGATTGTCCAACCTGTATCCCTTCCTAAAAATATGGAAACTTTCGGATTGGGGTTCAAACCAACCGCAGCAGATAGGAAGCAAGCACGAAAAATGAAGAAGAGGGTTTGGTTTCTGCCTAAACCAGTGCCACGCCTCGCAAAGTCTTTTGTCAGAGCAAGTGCCAAGGGGTCGCCGGTCCCAAAGATTCGAGGGCCTTTGATCGGTATAAATGAAGACCTGAATCTGAGTTTTGAGAGACTATTCACGGATGTTAGTATGGTGGAAGCTGGAGAAAGTTCCAGCAGAGCAGAGATACAGTTTGAGGGGCCTGAGGCCAAGACCAACAATTGGACGGTTACTCCTCTTCCTATCCGAGGGGAGTCTTGGTAGTAGGCTTTGATTTATGTTTTGTTGTTTTGTTTTGTCCGGATTATTCAAGGGTGTAATCCAAATTTTACTTTCGTTTTGTAAAAGTGTGAACCCTTTTATCCCGCAAGCTTAATAAAATTCTTTCCTTTTGTTCCATTTTAATTTTGTTTTGTTCTTTTTCTTTCTGAACAGTTCTCTTTTGACTGGTTCTAATGACATGGCATGCACAACGGATCTTCGACCTAGTCTAATAAATCAATCTGAATTTGACTCAATGATGCAAGAGGTCGTTTGTGATGATGAATCTGAATGTGATGAAGGTGAAGCCTTCGAAGAAATAAACCGAGAATTATGCCAATTTGAAGAGAAACCCAAGCCTAACCTAAATGACACTGAGGCTGTGAATCTAGGAGACGCTGATAACGTCCAAGAGACCAAAATTAGCATCCACATTGAGCCGAATGTCAGAGAAGAATTGATCAAAACCCTCATGGAATTCAAAGATGTTTTTGCATGGTCATATGACGATATGCCTGGATTAAGCACCAATTTAGTGGTTCACAAATTGCCCACTGACCCGGCATACCCTCCGGTCAAGCAAAAACTAAGGAAATTTAAAACAGAAATGAGTGTAAAGATCAAAGAAGAAGTGATTAAGCAGTTGCAGTCGAAGGTCATTCGGGTCACTCGATACCCCGAGTGGTTGGCCAATGTGGTACCAGTCCCAAAGAAGGATGAAAAAATCAGGGTGTGCGTTGATTATCGCAACCTCAACAAAGCAAGTCCCAAGGACAATTTCCCGCTACCCAACATTCATATCCTGATCGATAATTGCGCTGGGCGCAAGATCGTATCCTTTGTGGATTGCTATGCGGGTTATCATCAGATCCTAATGGACGAAGAGGATGCTGAGAAGACAACGTTTATTACGCCATGGGGAACCTACTGCTATCGGGTAATGCCGTTCGAGTTAAAGAACGCCGGGGCAACGTACATGCGAGCAATGACTGCTGTGTTTCATGACATGATCCACAAGGAAATCGAAGTGTACGTCGATGATGTGATCATCCAATCTTGGCGTCAGGAGGACCATGTAGCGGACCTAAGGAGATTTTTCCAAAGACTCCGGAGATATGATATCAAGCTTAACCCAGCCAAATGCGCATTCGGGGTTCCATCAGGAAAGTTGTTAGGATTCATCGTCAGTCGACGGGGGATTGAGTTAGACCCATCCAAAATTGAATCCATCCGAGATTTGCCGCCGCCAAGGAACAAAACAGAGGTAATGAGTTTGCTGGGTAGGCTCAATTACATCAGCAGGTTCATCGCTCAACTCACAGCGACTTGTGAGCCCATATTTCGGCTGCTGAGAAAGGATGCTGCGGTAGGTTGGACGACAGAGTGTCAGGAGGCTTTCGACCAAATCAAAGGGTATCTGTCTAATCCACCCGTATTGGTCCCGCCTAAGCCTGGGAAGCCCTTAATCCTTTATCTAACGGTCCTGGAAAATTCACTTGGTTGTGTACTGGGGCAACATGATGACACGGGAAGGAAGGAGCAGGCCATCTACTATCTTAGCAAGAAATTCACAGTGCATGAGGTCAAGTACACTCAACTCGAGAAAACATGCTGCGCCTTAACTTGGGTAGCTCAGAAGTTGAAGCACTACCTGTCTTCATATACTACTTACCTCATATCCCGTTTGGACCCATTGAAATATATCTTTCAGAAACCTATGCCCACGGGAAGGTTGGCAAAATGGCAAATTCTGCTCACAGAGTTTGATATCATCTATGTGACGAGGACGGCCATGAAAGCCCAGGCGCTGGCAGACCATTTGGCAGAGAATCCCGTTGATGAAAAATACGAGCCTTTAAGAACGTACTTTCCTGACGAGGAGGTAATGCATACAAATGAGTTGGAATTAACTGAGGAACCAGGTTGGAAGCTTTTCTTCGATGGAGCTGCGAACGCAAAAGGGGTTGGAATAGGGGCAGTACTCATTTCTGAAACAGGACGGCATTATCCTGTTACAGCTCAACTACGCTTCTATTGCACCAACAATATGGCCGAATATGAGGCTTGTATTCTGGGTCTGCGCTTGGCTGCTGACATGGATGTCCAAGACGTCTTGGTCTTGGGAGACTCGGACCTCTTGGTACATCAAATTCAGGGTGAATGGGAAACACGAGATCTAAAACTCATACCATACCGACAATGCTTGCATGATCTGAGCAAGCAATTTCGATCGGTGAAGTTCAAACACATCCCGAGAGTTCACAATGAGGTTGCGGATGCCTTAGCCACCTTAGCATCAATGCTGCACCACCCTGACAAAATGTATGTCGATCCTCTACACATCCAGGTCCGTGATCAGCACGCCTACTGCAATGCCATAGAAGAAGAAGCAGACGGTGAACCCTGGTTTCATGATATCAAGGAATACCTCAGAATAGGGATATATCCAGAACATGCCTCTAGAGACCAAAAGAGAGCCCTTCGGCGTTTGTCGAATAGTTTCTTCCTCAGTGGAGGAGTATTGTACAAAAGAACCCCGGATTTGGGATTGTTGAGATGCATAGATGCCAGTCAAGCAACGACAATTATGGCAGAGGTACATGCTGGAGTTTGCGGGCCACACATGAGCGGATATATATTGGCAAGAAAGATCCTTCGAACAGGGTGTTATTGGCTCACCATGGAACACGACTGTATCACTTTTGTGAGGAAATGCCATCAGTGCCAGATACATGGAGATTTGATTCATTCTCCGCCAACAGAGTTGCATACGATGTCAGCACCCTGGCCGTTTATGGCATGGGGCATGGATGTCATTGGGCCCATCGAGCCGGCAGCATCCAACGGTCATAGGTTCATCCTAGTGACCATTGACTACTTCACCAAATGGGTTAAGGCTAAAACCTTCAAATCAGTAACCAAGAAGGCAGTGGTGGACTTTGTTCACTCCCATATCATCTGCAGATTTGGGATCCCAAAAGTGATCATCACAGATAACGGTGCGAATCTTAATAGCAGCTTGATGAAAGAGGTATGCCAACAATTCAAGATTACACACCGCAATTCCACCCCATATCGTCCCAAGGCGAATGGAGTAGTCGAAGCAGCCAATAAGAATATCAAGAAGATACTGCGAAAAATGGTGGAAGGGTCTAGACAATGGCACGAGAGATTACCCTTTGCCTTGTTGGGTTACCGCACTACCATCCGAACTTCCATAGGCACAACTCCTTATTTGTTGGTGTACGGAACTGAGGCCGTGATACCAGCGGAGGTCGAAATCCCGTCCCTCCGAATTGTCGCTGAAGCCGGGATTGATGATGGTGAATGGGTCAAAGCTCGATTGGAACAGTTGAGCCTGATAGATGAGAAAAGATTGGCAGCAGTGTGCCATGGTCAGCTGTACCAGAAGAGAATGGCAAGAACATATAATAAGAAGGTGCGCCCCAGGAAGTTTGAGGTAGGGCAGCAGGTATTGAAAAAGATCCTCCCACATCAGGTCGAGGCAAAAGGCAAATTCGCCCCAAATTGGCAAGGGCCTTATATCGTGACCAGAGTATTGTCCAATGGTGCTTTGTGTTTGACAGATGTCGAAGGTAGATGTGTCGACATGGCTATCAATTCAGATGCAGTCAAGAGATATTATGCGTAATTTATTTAATTATGGCAATTTTTGGTTTACTTGTTTGTATTTGGCATTTATTGGATAATGAGATGACGGAGGCAATTCTTTCTTCTATCCAAACACTTTTTAACCCTTGTTTCCCCCTTTGAGCTTAAAGTTATTCTTTCATACCCCACTTTTGGAATCACTAATGGAAAAGACATGAAAAGAAAAAAAGAGAGAAAAAGAAAAGAAAAGAGCATGAAAAAAAAAGAGAAAAAAAGGGAAAAGAAAAAGAAAATGAAAAAAAGGAAAAAGAAAAAGAAGAAGATAAAATCATAAGAAATACAAAACCGCGGGAACTACGTTTGACCTGATTCCTCAAAGAGGATACGTAGGCGCCTCACGGCTCGGTCATAGTATGCATCATAGTAAATATAGGATGCATAATGTACATAGTGTGCATAATAGGCACAGCGTGCGTAACACACATAGCGCAACATAAGTGTAAAAAAATAAATTCCCCAAGCAAGAAAACTGGGGCAGAGGTTATGTTTTAAGTTCCAACAAAGGTTTGATTCCAAAAGTTGTAGCACATTACCCATCAAATTATTTTCAATTTCATAGCCTTTCTTTAACTCCACACCAAAACCAACATCAATGTCCAAAAGACCTCCCGATCAATGTTCAAGAGATGTCGAGTCAAGCAATGAGGCCGAGAATAACACACCGATCCCCAGCAAAGAAGAGGATCGTAAGAATGGGAATGAATTGATGGTCAAAGGAATCTCCAGAAGAGAGGGCCGTATCTACAACGCCCCGATTCCCCGAAAGAAATAAAATGAGAGAGTCTTATCGGTGAAAACCTTCACAGGCACCGAGAGGCGATGTAAGATGAGGGATATGAAATGAGAGAATCTTATTGGTGAAACCCCTCACAGGCACCATAAGGCGCCGGGAGATGAGAGAAAAGAGAGAGTCTCATTAGTGAAAACCCCTCGAAGGGCACTATGAGGCGACAAGATAGATCAGCAAAAGCTACCACATTCGCAACGAGATGAACAGCCATTTATCATCCCCAGCAAGTCAGACCATCGGGAAATCGATTGATACAAATAGACTGGGTCGGGAATCTATGGTGCACGTCATGATCACGGGGACCAGTCATGTCCTCCAGATAAGTTCTTTTGAGTTTCTCCTCCCAACCAAATATGGGTTCAGAAAGGTTTTTTCCCTCTAGCTTTTATTTTTTCTTCCTAAAATTTGTCTTGAAAAGAATTTTTCAAAGCTTACTACCAGAAACCGGAGGGGAATTCACCCAATGCAAGGATCGTGCCCGGCAATTTTGGAGGAAGTGAGCTCCTAAAGGGAGTGGTTTCGGGAGTTAAAAGAAGACTCCCACAGAATATGCTTAAGGAGAAAGCGGAAAAGGGGATTAATTGAAAGCCAATCCCCAGCAGGCTAGAGACCCCCAGCAGGCAACTTTGCCCCCTCTAATCAATTGGGACATAGAGCAAGAGAAGAGAAGAAAGGAAAATCATCCGCCAAAAAGGCACCCTCTACCGCCACAATGAAAACTAATTAAATCCTTTTGTCTGCTGCAGGAAAACAAAGGACTGATGATGGCAGCAAGATGCAACGCCAGGGAAATCACCAAAACCGGGGCAGAAAATTTTCTGCCGATTGTCGAAAATTTTCTCGAAAGAACGGGGAATGCGGGAATACATTTAAGTTCTAGGTCGCCCACCAGTATAATGCGGGAATACTTTTAAAGTTCTAGGTCGCCCACCAGTATAATGCGGGAATACATTTAAGTTCTAGGTCGCCCACCAGTATAATGCGGGAATACTTTTAAGTTCTAGGTCGCCCACCAGTATAATGCGGGAATACATTTAAGTTCTAGGTCGCCCACCAGTATAATGCGGGAATACATTTATGTTCTAGGTCGCCCACCAGTATAATGCGGGAATACATTTAAGTTCTAGGTCGCCCACCAGTATAATGCGGGAATACATTTAAGTTCTAGGTCGCCCACCAGTATAATGCGGGAATACTTTTTAAGTTCTAGGTCGCCCACCAGTATAATGCGGGAATACATTTAAGTTCTAGGTCGCCCACCAGTATAATGCGGGAATACTTTTAAGTTCTAGGTCGCCCACCAGTATAATGCGGGAATACATTTAAGTTCTAGGTCGCCCACCAGTATAATGCGGGAATACATTTAAGTTCTAGGTCGCCCACCAGTATAATACGGGAATACATTTAAGTTCTAGGTCGCCCACCAGTATAATGCGGGAATACATTTAAGTTCTAGGTCGCCCACCAGTATAATGCGGGAATACATTTAAGTTCTAGGTCGCCCACCAGTATAATGCGGGAATACATTTAAGTTCTAGGTCGCCCACCAGTATAATGTGGGAATACATTTAAGTTCTAGGTCGCCCACCAGTATAATGCGGGAATACTTTTAAGTTCTAGGTCGCCCACCAGTATAATGCGGGAATACTTTTAAGTTCTAGGTCGCCCACCAGTATAATGCGGGAATACGTTTAAGTTCTAGGTCGCCCACCAGTATAATGCGGGAATACATTTAAGTTCTAGGTCGCCCACCAGTATAATGCGGGAATACATTTAAGTTCTAGGTCGCCCACCAGTATAATGCGGGAATACTTTTAAAGTTCTAGGTCGCCCACCAGTATAATGCGGGAATACATTTAAGTTCTAGGTCGCCCACCAGTATAATGCGGGAATACTTTTAAGTTCTAGGTCGCCCACCAGTATAATGCGGGAATACATTTAAGTTCTAGGTCGCCCACCAGTATAATGTGGGAATACATTTAAGTTCTAGGTCGCCCACCAGTATAATGCGGGAATACATTTAAGTTCTAGGTCGCCCACCAGTATAATGCGGGAATACATTTAAGTTCTAGGTCGCCCACCAGTATAATGCGGGAATACTTTTTAAGTTCTAGGTCACCCACCAGTATAATGCGGGAATACATTGAAGTTCTAGGTCGCCCACCAGTATAATGCGGGAATACATTTAAGTTCTAGGTCGCCCACCAGTATAATGCGGGAATACATTTATGTTCTAGGTCGCCCACCAGTATAATGCGGGAATACTTTTAAGTTCTAGGTCGCCCACCAGTATAATGCGGGAATACATTTAAGTTCTAGGTCGTGGAATCAGTAGCCCCACCTGAAGACGGAAGGTTACAACAGAGATCCCCAAGCAGGGAAGAATAAAATCCCCAGCGCCAAGAAGCAGAAGGCTGCGAAAGCAAGCGCGCATTCAAAAGGAAGAAGGAACGCGTCTCAGAAGAAGCAGTTCGGAAACATTGTAGCATGCCCAGTATGACAATGCTGATGAAGAAACATACCACTCAAGTTCACAAAATAAAGGCGTCAGAGGAAAGCATTGGCCGACAAGAAAGCAAGACAACAAGAACAAGTCGGAGATAGATGAGATCTCCTACTCTAGCTTAGCTTCTTGTTTTTCCTTTCAAGATCAATGTAACAAGGAGATCAGTGAGCGGTAGCATCCTACAGCAGCATGCAACAGCGCACAACAGCAGCAAACACTACAGTCACACGGTAGTCCCAGCTACCAAAATTTCCCGAACTACATTGACCTGATTCCCGTTCAGCCCAGGATATGTAGGAAACCTTTGAAGCAAAGGTTCGGTCAAATCTTTTTCAAAAAATGCTTCACACGGAGTACTCGGACGAGCAAAAATCGCCCGCTTTATCTTTGCGCGAAAACCCTTCGTGTCTTCGTGCAAAGAGGGGTAGCTGTAAGCACGCAATTTTTGCTTCACGGACAGTCACTCCAAAAGAAAAGTGACAAAGGACCTCGCTGTACAATTTTCAATTTTCCGTAACGTGTGCTGTTAGTCATGTGTGGTTCTGTCCATTTTTGCTATTTTTTTACATTATTAAACAAAATACAAAATGTGTATGTCATGGTAATTAGACCATAATTCATTTAGAAAATTCACAAAAAATATTCTAGGGTGCGATTTAATCTATTTAAATATTTTGATAATTATGTTAGGTGTTAAATTAATGTTTGCTTGAACTTCATTTTATTTTTAGTTTTAAAAATTTAAAAAAAAAAAAGAAAGAAAAAGAGAAGAAAAGAATGAAGAAAACGGTTTGGGCCAAGAAAATAAACCAAAAATAGGCCCAAACCAATTCGAGCCGACCCAGTCCAAACCAGGCCTCAGGCAAGGCAAACCCCCCCAAACGACGCCGTATAAAGGCGTTTGATCTGAGCCGTCCGTCCAGGCCGATCTAACGACTCAGGACCTCTTTCAGCAACCCGTTTTCAAAACCCGACCCAATAACCGGTCTGACCCAACCCCTCACTTAAACCAAACGACCCCGTTTAACTACCAAACGACCCCGTCTCATTTCTCACCATCAGATCCAAGCCGTTGAGATCATCTGATCTAACGGCTCAGATCCAATCCCCTAACCCGTATATAAACCCTCTATCACTCCCCCACGCCCCCTATCCGAACCCCCCTTCATCGTCCCCAAGCTCAAACACTGAAACCCCAAACCCTAGCAAGCCACCCTAGCTTCCCTTTCACCAGAACCCGGTGGCACGAATGCCGGTGACCACCTCCTAAACACCCTAAGTCCCCCTCACTCTCCTGAACATAGATCTGCTATCCATTTGCCTCGAATCACTTTCCTTCGTCTCGAATCTTCATTTGAAGATTTGAGTCAAGCCCGGACCTATGCCAAATTACCCCATCTTCATACCAGACACTCCTCTGACCCTCCTCGTGACCAAACCAAGCTTGGTTTGGTCCGAATCTACCCACAACTCCCAAAAAATCAGATATGAAGATCCAAAACCTAGAACACTAATAGCCTTGGAATCCGGCCGGTCTTAATAAGGGTTTGAGGTTTAATGGATCTTAACCAAGGTGTTCTCATGTGAGAACACCCTGGTTAAAATTTGTTCGGCCTCAAATGGTCAAAGTTGAGTCTGATTTGGGTCCGTTTTGATTTCAAACTTTTTCGGTAAGTTTCCTTTTCTCTTTGCTTGGTTCTAATTAAGTTGTCAGCATGCTTCGTTGTGTTTGTTTGTTATTTTGTTATTTTCATTCGGATTTCTTCCATCTCTGTCAAAGGCCTCTTATTTGGTCAATTGTTTTCTGTTTGTGTTCTAAATGTACTCTGTGATATACATGTGCGTCAATTAGATTAGTCGTCAAATGAGTTAATTCATATAGCCCCCCCAGTAATTGAACAAAAGTTGTCTGATGCCCTTTAGGTCCCTGAATGTATTGTTTATATGAGCGACTGATTATTACCTGTTAGAATTAGTATAGTCGACCTGATAAACGTCGTCGATTAGTTTTCTATAACTAATGAATCGAATGAGCTAATAATGTCACATGACTAATTGAACCTTGTCACTGACTGAATGCCCAGCATTGTCTGAAATAAGTTTGTTTGCATTGCAAAAATGACTGAAAAGGTTCAGTCCAGGGTAGTCCTGAATTTGAACTTTCACGAGTTCAAAATACCCTGATGATGCAATGGGCAGGGCAGTAATAATCAAGGTTAAGCAGGGGTATTCTGGGGTGTTTAAAAAGAACAGAAGTAATTAGTTTAAGTGAGCTGACAAATAGGGTACTAATTTAGGATTAAACTAATGCTCAATGTGGAACAAGATACGAGGGTATGGGGTTTAAAATGAATAAATAAAATGAGCCCATAACTCTTGATTAAACAAAAACCAGGCGTGGGGAACAGGGGGCTGGCACCAAAAGATGCTTAGGCATGGGCTTAAAAGAGTATGGGCAGACTGCAAGTTGCGGCATGAAGGCAGCTTAACTGCACTGGGTCATTTGGCTTATAAATAAGCTGTTTTAGAACATAAGAAGGGGGATTTTTAGTCTTGAGGCTGAAAACTTTTAGTCTGAAGAGAGGTTTACTGAGTTTAAAGAAAACTGAAAGCATAAGGTAGTTTCCAGTAAACATTGTAACCAAACACTGTCTGAAAGTGGTGTAAGAGTTCATATTGGTCAAGCTGCCTTGGCCAAGTTCTGTCTGTTTGCATTGACTGAGCTGTTTGTGTTTGTTGAACTGTTGGTGTTGCTGCATCGAATACTCTGTTGCTGCTGTTGTTTCCTTACTCTTTCCTGGGATTGTTGGTTTGGTACTCGACTATCTGCTAGTTCTTTTGTTCTGGGAAATATTGCTGGTTGTCTGTGGGCTGTGGAAAACATTTGATTGTTGGTTTGTTGCTGTGCTGTTGCTGTGTATCTGCTGTTGCTGTGTTTACTGCATACTTCCCAGCTGATCATTCCTTTCTTCTTTGTCCTCTATACCAGGTACACAATTACACTACCAATGTAACTCGAAAGTTTGAGCAATGAGTATAAAAGAGAAGATCTGCAGATGTTGTTTATATACATGTACTATTGTGTTGAATGTCATGTAGTGTCTAATAGCTCACATTTTTGGATACTGAAGGTAGCTTACAAGCCTAGTTGATGTCAATGTAGGGGATCGAATGATAGTTGTATATGTATGCTGTGAGATAAAAGTATTCTCAATGAATTAGGTTGCATCTCAGATTTAGTTTACTTAGCAGTATATGCTGTAATGTATGCCGAGCATGAAAACTGTACATCATAGGTTAAGTTCTTCCTTTTCTGATTAATGGTCTCATATAACTAGTAAACCACCTGTTAAGACAAAGAACATAAAACTTGCAATATCAACCCCATGAAGGTCGAGTTCAGGTCAAAACAGGCCAAGCAGGCCTGCTTCGAGCAAGCAGTGGCCCAGGTTTGGCCCATCACGCATGGGTTGGATTTGGGCCCATGATTATTTATTCGACTGACTGTGCACGCAGCCTCGTTCCTGTTTTTTTTTAGCATTTCCGAATTCCGTTACAAATAACTTGCAAGCATGTAATTAATTAGGACTATCTACTGTTTTCAATTGATAGAGACAAACACGACAAGAAACGTAGTTGCTATAGGATACCCCTTTAAAATAAGAACGAGATGAGCCTCGACGAAAATAAACAAAACGCGCAGATGCGGGGCCCTTGTTAAATGTATATTATCGAAGCATTTAGTTTTCAGGACAGGTTGTTTAGCAAATCTCACAACCCTCCTAAAATAACAATACGTTAAACTCTTTAGGACGCGCCTTAATAAATCTTACCTTCTTAAACCCGGGTGCACATTTATGTGACCCAAATCCAATTTTCAACGGAGTCGAAATGTGTTTCTAACCACGGGTGCATTGATTGTGGCGTGGTTCGAGGTACGTGTCCATGACGTTGCAAATTCATTTTTAAAAATAAGAATGAGATGGGCCTCACCAAATAAAATACAAATTACGGGGCCCTCAGTAAATATTTGTTTTAAAAATTGTTTAGATTTCAGGATGGACCGTTTAGTAAAATTCCACGGTCCTACCCAAAATAAATACGCTAGTCGCTTTAGGCGCGCCTTTAATAATTTAATTTCCTTAAACTCGGGTGCACATTGATGTGACCCAAATCCAAATCTCAACGGAGTCAAAGTATGTCGACGACCACGGGTACATTGATTGTAACGCGGTTCGAGATACATTTTCACAACGTTGCAATTCTTGATAAACACAGTACATGATAAAAGCGGTTAAAAGTTAAATTTTGCACATAAGTTCACACTTGTACAAAATCAGATAATCAAGCCGAATATAACAGTTGAGCGACCGTGTTAGAACCACGGAACTCGGGAATGCCTAACACCTTCTCCCGGGTTAACAGAATTCCTTATCCGGATTTTTGGTACGCAGACTATAGAGTCATTATTTTCCTCGATTCGGGATTAAAATTGGTGACTTGGGACACCCTAAATCTCCCAAGTGGCGACTCTGAAATAAATAAACAAATCCCGTTTCGATTGTCCTTTAATTGGAAAAACTCCATTGCGCCCTCGC
Source organism: Nicotiana tabacum (assembly GCF_000715075.1). Taxonomy (NCBI): domain Eukaryota; kingdom Viridiplantae; phylum Streptophyta; class Magnoliopsida; order Solanales; family Solanaceae; genus Nicotiana; species Nicotiana tabacum. The sequence continues at coordinate 115,400 of NC_134088.1, forward strand.
GGGTGCGGAAAAAGGAGGTGTGACAACGAGGCACAAAGAAAAATTCATATCCCGAAATTTATGTATATTTTTCTAGTCTCGCAAGTTACAATATTCTCTATATCGGGACTTCATATTCATTTAAGTATTTCCTTCTTCCGATCAAGAGAGGAGAGAGTTACAGTATTAAAGTATTTTTATTACCATCGAGCTATAATCGATGAGCAGGCCCCTATTGGGAAATCTCTCCGATCAGATGGTAAGTTATATACCGAGAATGATGTGGCCGAGTGCTTATGAGCGAGCCCAGTTGGTCGAGATGCAGAGCCTAGTATGGCCGAGCGCCTATGAGCGAGCCAACTATGGTAGAGCGCATATATATATATATATATATATATATATATATATATATATATATATATATATATTATACACACCAAGCATTATAAGCCGGACATCTACTTTACTTACTATATTGAGAGAATAGAGTCAGTATCAGCAGGTGAGCATATCTTCAGATTATCTTTGACTTCCAGTTACTTTCAGTTATTATATTATCAGTTCAGTTTCAGCTTTCAGTATATTGCCTTACATACTCAGTATATTATTTCGTACTGACGTCCCTTTTCTGGGGGCACTGCATTTCATGCGTGCATGTTTAGACAGAAAGATGGGTAGGCCTCCTCATTAAGTGTTGCTCGAGTTCAGCTTGATCTGTAAGCTCCATGAATTTTGAAGTTGCCAGGTCTAGAACCTTATGTACATCTTGTATATATATGTATACATGTTATGAGTAGGTCAGGAAGTTATTCCTATCACAGTATATTCATCAGTAGAGACTGGTAGACATATCCTATTAGTTTAGTGTAGTATGTTGGGCTTGCAAGCCTTGTATGTATATTTGGTTGGTTTGTCAGCTGTAATAATTATGACGGCCTTGTCGGCCTAGTTTTATATTTATATTTAGCCAGCATTCATAGTTTTCTTGCAATGTGGCCCATGGACAATGTATGACATCATATGTTCAGAGTCCCTTAGTTGCAAGTTGGTATGCAAGAATAGGTGAGGCACTGGGAGCCGGTCTCACCGCCCATTGGTTTGGGTCATGACAAAAGTGGTATCAGAGCAGTTCTATCCTAGGGAGTCTACAAGCCGTGTCTAGTAGAGTCTTGTTTATGGGTGTGTCGTGCACCACACTTATAAGCAGGAGGCTACATGGCATTTAGGACTGTCACTCTTTCTTCTTACTCTAGATAATGTGGTAGAGCTTAATTGTAAGAATAGAATTTCCTAAACTTGACCTTATTCATAATACGACGATGCCTACATTTAGAAAGATGGTTGGTAAGGGATTGAATGCGGTTGTGAAAGAGTTGAGTCAGAAGAACTCGGTGAGCTTCTGGAAAAGGAGCCTTAAGGCAAGAATATCTATCCAACTTTATGGTAACAGACAATGAGAGATTCAGAAGATAGATACAAGTTTCAACAAGTAAAGGAAGTAAGGTGAAAGAGGGTACGAGGTACCCAGCTAATGAAGATCATCCTTATTTACCATTCAGGAATAGAGATATAAGCATTTTGAGTTACTTTCAATAGTAATAGAGCTATGTACAATTGGCCACACCGATCTAAGTTATGCTCTATGGGAGTTAACAAATATGGTATAAGAGAAGGACATAATATCACGATCCGGCTGGGGTTAGAGTGACCCAAAATGGTGGATGAATTGTTTGCGTTAGTTAACATTGCCGAAGGATATTGCAAATGTACTAATAAATCTCCTTGTGAGACACTCAGATGGTGCACTCTAAAATAGTACATCTAGATATGAGTACTACGAAGATAGGCACCAAAAGCTTGGAATGGATAAATATTACCTTAGTGTGACTCTCGTCCCTAGTAGAGGGAGAATGTTAGACAACCCGAAGAGCCAGTAGATGGAGCAAGGGGAGGTAAAAGCGAAAGAATATATTGTTAAAGTTTTCAGAATAAAGTGATAGATAGAAATATCAGCACGGAAGTACGAAGAGGGATAATGAAGCATTACGAGTGAAATGTGATACATGGATGGCAATGGTAGAGTGTTATAGAATCGATAGTCAAATGAAGAAAGAGATGATAGGTGATGAGCCTTAAGTCAACAAAATATTATAGGCCATACAGTCACATCCTCATTTTGAGAAATAAGTCCGCGACTCTAACATGATTAACAGAAGGAAAAGTTAGACCCCAGAGTAATAGAAATCAATATGGACTGGTGAATAAGATAAACTAAACATGAATTAGGAACTGAGTGATTTGATAATAGTCAGCATCATGAGAATTTCAGAGATTGCATTATGACTATAATAGAATGGAAAATAGAAGAATAACTCTTAAAGGTCATTCAGGAGGACGCTTCCCTAGAGAAAGCAATGGGAGCAAAGTTAAGCTTAAGTGACTATATGTGTCAGTTACACTAGGTGTCACCCTCGTGAATAAGAAATTTCGTTATCCTTGGTATAGAAGGATTTCCACAAAGCGAGTAAGAATCACCGATGATGTGAAAAAATGCCAAAGATAAAGAGGTAAAACATCTATACGTAGATCATCGTAGCACTAAATCTTAGCACCTTCCCAAAGGGGGGAATATGGAGTGATGTGGCATTAAGTCTGAATTAAGTAGTTCTAGTAATTATGGAATGGTAAAGGAAGAATGCAAGAAAGATGAAAAAGGGATGAGATTGTACTTATTCAAATCCTACATATATTGTCACACCCCGAACCTGGGGGGCAAGACCGGCACCATGTGCCTCACTTATCCTTGCGTACCAACTTGCAACTAAGGAACCCTGAATATATGATGCCATACTTTGGCCATATGCCACATTGACAGACAACTGCGAATGCTGACTAAATGTCAATATAAAACTGAGCCAACAAGGCTGTCATAATTATTGCAACTGACAAACCAACCAAATATACATACATGGCCTACAAGCCCAACATATCTACACTAACTGACAAGATATGTCTACAAGCCTCTACTGATGGATATACTGTGATCGGAATAGTTTCCCGACCTACTCATAACATATATAAATATATAAAAGATGTACATAAGGATCTAGACTCGGCAACTCTGAAAGGCATGGAGCTTACCAATCAAGCTGAACTTGAGCAACACTTAATGAGGAGGCCTACCTGTCTGTCTATCTGAACCTGCACGCATGAAATGCAGCGCCCCCAGAAAAGGGACGTCAGTACGAAATAATGTACTGAGTATGTAAGGCAATATACTGAAAGCTAAAACTGAACTGATAATATAATAACTGCAAGTAGCTGGAAGTCAAAGATAATATGAAGATATGCTTACCTGCTGATACTGACTCAACTCTCTCAATATAGTAAGTAAAATAGTTGTCCGGCCCTATAAGGCTCGGTATATATATAACTACTCTGCCGTAGTAGGCTCGCTCATAGGGGCTCGGCCATACTAGGCTCTGTATCTCGGCCAATTGAGCTCGCTCATAGGCGTTCGACCACAACAGGCTCGGTATATAACTTACTATCTGATCAGAGGTTGCCCAATAGGGGCCTGCCCATTGATTATAGCTCGATGGTAATGAAAATACTTTAATACTGTATATATAGGCTCTCTGCTCTCTTGACTGGAAGAAGACAATACTCAATTAAATATGAAGTCCCGATAAGGAGAATACTATAATTTATGAGACTAGGATAATGTATATAAATTCGGGAGTATGAACTTCTCTTTATGCCTCGTTATCAAATACATGTAATTACGAGATCATGTAATGATGATATCATGCAAAATAAAATAAGGACTTAGCCTTAATATACCTGTTCCTTGAATTATTTGTACGAAATGAAACTTCTGCTCCTTTGAACTTGAACGAAATTGATGCTTGGACTCTATAAAATTGGAATGAAATTCTTTCTGCTTGTCTAGATTTTGGGACGTTAGTCCCTTTTGTCCAAATCAAGAAAGCTAATCTACTGATCCTTCACATTTTCTTGGAATGAATTGAACAAAATCTTAATCTTTCTACTGTTTGTCTTTGTAATGGAATGAATTGGAATGGATTGGAAAGTCTTGTATTTGTAATGGAATGAGTTGGAAAGACTTGTAATGGAATGAATTTGGAAAGATTTGGAACAAAATCACGTTTCTGTTGTTCCTAAGTCTTTAAGTAGTAAGAATGTCATATTGTTTCTTGTTTGATCAAATGAAGCCCAACTTCCTAAATGTCTTACACGTAATTCAATCAAGACTATGAGTCATTTACCTTGAATATGGGGCTGCCACCTCATGTTATTTGATACTTATCCAATATATCCCCCATTAATTAGGTAATATCCCGTTACCTGGTAATTAACCAATTACCCACAAAATTAAGAATTATCCCCACTTACTTGAAATATTAGTAACTTTTCACATACCTTATACACCTTACTATTATGGTCATGTAATACCTTGTATGGTACTAGTCCATAAATATCGAGTATTTAGCTCGAGCCGTATTTTATCCCAACATGACAAACTTGGACGAAAATTCATTTTCTTTGACTTGCTCCCCCTTTCACATTTACTAATCACTTGTGAAATAGCATAATCTTTATAATCTCCAAATACTATTTTACTTGGATTGATGTTAATTACCTTATGACAAATTTAACATACAATACTTCAAGGTGCAACATCGTCATAACTTAATACTGCGAAGCGTGACATCACCGTAATGTAATACTGTAAGGCATAACATCATCGTAATATATTACTGCAGGACGTAGCACCATTGTAATATATTACTGTCGCGCCCCCTTTTTCCTCGCGGAGTCCGGGTTCATGACATTTGGAGGGACAACTCGTTCCTTTTAGGAACTGGGTTTGCATTTGAAAAGTCGTCACCTAATGATTTAAGGTGCATTAGGACCCCAAAAGAGTTTAATTTGAATAACCAGAGATAGGGTAAGGGCTTGAAATTATTCTAAGGGGAAGGTGTTAGGCACCCCTCAGAATCCACTAGTGTGGTTCCCGGCCAGACAATTATTGTGAATTTAGTGCAATTAACATGTTGAAAAATAAGGCTCAAATAGGAGGGGGTTTCACAGAAGGGTTTGAAAATGAACAAAAAAGAACGGTTAGAAAAGCTGATTTTTAAAAGAAGGAACTGAAATGCTAAAGAAATAAGAGAATAAATGGAGGGGGGGGGGTCCTAGGTTTATTAAAAATATGGATCACCCCACACAATGTCCGGTAATCACTTCTCAATGAGGGGATACACGTGACATTATCACGTGGTCATCATATCCATATCTACCCTTCCCACCCCGTTAAGATATTAAAGCGCGAAATGGTCTTGATTACTTATTGCATGTTATTACCCGTCCTAATCCTATCAGTCTTGGAGGCACTTAGGACTACTAATCCAAAAGGAAGGATATTAGGTTTATTTGTAGTTTCAAAGGTAAAAATTCTAAGGCGACATATAGAAACACATATTGCATATAAAAAGGGAAAACACATAAGCATATAGGCTCAATTATACCTCCTGAAACAAACACATAAAGTAGCATGTCTTACACATACTGCTTAGGTCTGATTTAAAAGCATTAAAGATGAGGGAGATGAGATTGTTGAGGCAGTTTAGTTTATTACATAACTCAGATAAGAAGTCCGAGTCAGGCCTAGTTGTAATAATTAACAGAAGCAGATTCAATTTACAGATATTACCCTAAGGCTTGCCTAAGTATTTAGACGGGGTCCTATAGGCATGATATCTACTGAATTCAGAAGGTGATGAGACAGTAGAAGAAAAAAATGAACTGTTTGCAATCCTATATGCATACTTATTAAAGTAGTTAAGGACTCAGAGTATTAAAAGAGGGGAAGAATTTAAACGAATTGATTACAAGTTCTGCAACTGATGATTACTAATTTTTTAGATCTGACATTGAGTGAAACGGATCAGATTCAATTAGAAACTCCTATAGGCATACTTTCTATATATTGCTGATTTTAGACCCTTATAGACGTGGTATCTAGATGCAGAAACTTGTATTAAACCTTATAGACATAGTATCTAGATGCAGAAACTTGTATTAAACCTTATAGACATAGTATCTAAATGTGGTTTGAATTATGCAGAATTAAAAGTACCCTATAGGCAGGTTTTCTACATGAAGTTGAATATGCAAAATTAAAAGGTATCCTATAGGCATGATTTCTATATGGAATTGAATATGAAGAATTAGAACGGTCTAGAGGCATGATTTCTATATGGAATTGAATTAAAACAACCCGATAGGCATGGTCTCTAGGTGAAGTTCTAATATGCAGGAGTTAGAACACCCTATAGGCATGTTTTCTACCCTTGCACGCATAGTTACCCAACCCTTTTCACTAGCCAGCCCCAAATGTTATTACAACTTATTACAAACCAAAGTAAATTACATCAGAGCAGAAAAAATACAAAGAAAATACAACCAGAGGAGGCCTGATTCTTGACTTCCTGTTTGAGTTACGAGATAAACAACTCAAAGACCATTGATCCAAAGCCTTTCTCCAATTAAAGTGTGTTAGAGTTCCTTAAGAGCTTCAATGGGACTCCGAGCAGTGCTTACACCCAAATTGTATTACCAGAATAGGGACAAGTGCAGTGTGGAAGTGTCATCCCTCAAATGTCCAAGTTCAGAGGGAGCTCATGGGTCCCAAGGCAAGGCTCACAAGAGGGGGGCATAACTTAAGTCTAAGAGAGAGTGCAAGTGAAGAAACAGAGTTCTGAGGGAATAAAGGAGAGGGAAACAACAACAAATAAGTTGATAATTCACACAAAAAGGGTTCAGGGGGGTTGGGAAGTTGTAGAGAGCCTATGTTTAGGCAAGGGTGAGCTTTGGGCATGCACAACAATATAAGATGCTGGCATGCCTATAAGCCTACCAGAACACACAATGACAGAGAAACATAGAGGCTAGGATCCCAGGGATCAAGCTTGAGTCATGGGCAGTAATATTCAGTACTGTCATGCCTCAAACAAACCATAGCATCAAACACATTGGGGTGGGGGTTTAGGATTCATAATAAATTTAGAACAGACAGAAGGAAATTATAGTATACTAAAATAAGTACAGAACTGAACACCAGCAATAGACAAACAAAAAGGTAAAATTATTAAGTAAACACATTGTTGTGATACTGGAATCTTAATCAGAACATACCAGTTCAGAGAAGCAGAATATAGTAAAAGTAGGTAGCAGGACTTGAAAATAGCTTTGGCTTTCAGCCAGCTAAATGGGTCAGAGTAGTAGTAAAGCAGGAGAGAATGTTCTGAGTGTAAGAGATTTTAGAACTGAGTGTGTTCGTGTAAATGAAAGAGCAGGATATTTATAGTGTAAAAACAGGCAGAAAAATAAGGCAAGAAAATAATTATGGAACTGTGTACCAATTAAAATCAATCAGTATAACAACTTCCTTTAATTAAGGAGTTAAAATCAAACAGTAACATGCAATTGCTAAATAAGGAAAGAAAACACATAGGGCTGAATATGACCAATAAGGAAGTATCTCAAGTACACAGTAGGTAATAGAGGCTAAGTTCATCAGACTCTAATCAAGGAAAGGTCTGTAAGAATCCAATACTAATGTAATCAAGGTAAGGGGATTAATCAAATTGAGTAGAAAAGGTAGGGGTCAAAAGTTCAAAGGAAAGTATTCAAATAGGTCCAAGAGACAGGAAAATCAATACAACAAGGAAAGAATCAATTACAAGAGTGCAATCAGAATTACATAAAGAGGTTTGAAATCAGTCCACAATTAAGGGTTATTTTGAGAGGGAAATTTAGCATATAAAAGAGTGCATAAACATTAGGCATGCGAAGCGGAACTCATAATAAAGAGAATAATCACACGACAGTCACATAGGTCAATTTCACCAACATTAGTAATAGAGAAAGGGGAGAGTATCAGAAGCATGCAAAAGGTCAAGTAGAAAGCCTTTCTGAAAACTATAGTCCTGTTCCAAAACAAATATTTTGAAACTCAGTCGAGCAATAGATGAAACAACTTCAGAAACTCGAATAGGTCCAAAGAAAATAGGGTTTTGAAACCAAACAAGTTCAGAGATGAGGAACCAGCATATCACATAGCAAATATTCTCCGGACTCGAATGAACCCAAAGTTTTAGGGTTTTACCATCAATCGAGTCATAGAGATGAAAAACATGCAATCGAACAAATACTAACACGAAAATATATTCAGAAACTTCAAAAGAAACTAAGACTTTTAACATGCACACTCTAGTAGAAGAACAACATAAAGAACACAGTAGAACATGTTAAAAATCAGAAAGCTTCGAAATAATTTAACAAAACCCTAAATCGGAAAAGATAAAGAGGTTTTGAAAGCAGAGTTTTGAAAGAACTTTGAGAAAACATTTAAAAGCTTAGAGAAAACACAGATCTACAATGGGTCTAAAAAAATCGGAAGAAACCTCGAAGGTTAGGTTTCCAGAAGAACCTAGAAGGTGAGAAAGGCTTGGAAAGTCATTTATCTAAGCAGGAGAAGTCAAGATCAGACTTGAATAGCCATGGCTGGCCGGAACAAGGTCGAAGATGACCGAAGACAGCATGGCACTGAAATAAAACAAGGTTTGGACCAAACTTCTTCAAGGTCTGGTCTTGAGACCATAATAGTCGAGCATGTAGGAGTCGTAGGAGGCAGGTACAGGCCTTTAATGGCTTTGGAAGCCATGGATTCTGGCGATTTTAAGGTGGAAGCGGAGGGAGGCGGCTAGGGTTTGAGAGGATCTTGAGAGAGAATTGGGAGAAGGGGGAATTCAAGGGCGGCCACAGATGAGAAATGATTAGGTTTAGGGGTTAGTTCAGGTTAAAAAAGGAGGGGCAAATGTGAGCCGATGATCTAAGTGATCAACGGCTGGGATTAAAAGGGGATCCGGGCGGGTTATTTAAAAGGGTTGTGGGTCGGGTAGATTAGGACTTGTTTCAGGGTAATTGGGCCTCAGGTTGGGTCTAATTAGAGGTTCAGATCTGGCTAAAATTGAAATGCAAATGAGCTAACATTAAAATAGCCATTTTCCCTTATTTTATAAAAAATAGTAAAATAATTTTTGGAAATAAACTAAAAGTACTAAAATGATTAAAAATACATAATTATCAAATGAAAAATACTGGAGTCAATTTTATAAATATAATTAAAATTAAATCTTAAAAGAGGTCAATATTGCAATTATATGCAATTTAGTTTTAAAAATACTAAATAAATTTGTAAAAATATGCAAAAATTATGTTAGCTATATTTTAGTATAAATAGGTGAATCCAATAAATGAATCACAAAAATTGATAATTTTGGGAATAATTATTGGGTTTTTCTTGGTAAAAATAGGCAATAAATCGATTTAAAAATATCTAAAAATTAAGGAAAAATAATAAAAATTTGAATATGCTTACATATGCATATACATGCTATTTTGAAGGTATTTTGCATATGAAAAATATACAGTGAAAAATTGGGTATCAACAATTACCGCAGAGGGTAACATCATCGTAATATATTATTGCAGAGCATAACATCGTCGTAATATAATACTGCGGGATGTAATATCGACATAATATTGCGGGGCGTAACATATATGCTACAATTCCAGAATATTATGCCAACACGATGTCAAGGAAAAGAAGTAAGGGTTCCTGCCTGGGATGTTATTAATAAATAAGGAGCTAGTGCGAGAGATATATTAAGACAAAGGAAATAACCCAAGAAAGAGTACACAAAATAGTGATATGAGAGTGGGCTAACAAGTGGTTAGTATTTGATTCAAAAAGAGCCTAGTTATGGCTAGATAAGAGGATACAAGCAAATCAATAGATCGTGCAAGATAAAAAGAGTGAACCCCAACATGGGGAATTCAATTTCGTAGATACGATATTGTAATTTTTGAGAAATATTTAGATAGTAGTTGGGGTAGTTAAAGGTACCATAAGAGTATTGCGGAAATAAGAGAGAATCCCATTGGGAAGACAGTCAAATATCAGTTCAGAAGCAACCCTACAAGCACAAGGGCATGGAAATAAGTAACCAATGATAATTATAGGCAAGGAAGGACATCAAAAAAGTCAGTCGAATATACAATGTAATAAGCTCACAGCTTTACAAGAATCAGGGGGTCGTCCCCAAATACTAGAATGAAAGACTAGCTAAGGAAAATAAGGAAGAAGGCTTCAACCTAAACTCAGTGACCTAAAGAGTAAATAGTCTTATAACAACAGTCTCAAAACAACATTGTATGCACTCCATAAGGAAGTGGCACCTACCGGGGCTAATGAACGGGGAGTAAAATCGGTAGTGAGATTAGGGATCATATGAGTTGTATGGAAATTCGAATATGTGTGGGCACTAAGATAATCTAAGTATGGATGCAATAATGGGGCAGAAAGACTAGGAAAAATAATAGCTTATGTTTAAAGAAAGCTAAGATAACTCGAAAGGAATTATTCGATCAATGAACCAGAGTTGGCTATGTTATGAACACACTTAAGGATTGGGAGTTTTATACATTCAGTATATACAACCGTAGAAGATTCAGGTATACATTAAAAGAAAGAATTGAGCCTAGGTCATAAATGAAGGATTGTATCATGCATATTCCTTAGCGCTCATGAAAGGCTAAACAGAATAACTAATACCATGAACCCAGATCGGGAGATAATTTGAGCCGACATAAAGGCCGATCAGAAGAAGGAGGAAACTAAAGAGTTACATCAACTAAGTAAATAAGGAGTTTGATTATTGAACCTAGAAAATTATGGTAATAGTGATTGAGAACATTGTAGAGTCAACTTAATATCAGAGGTCCAGTTAGAAGAATACCAGCCTTATAATAAGTCAATATTAAGCTCTCAACGAATCATGTAAAAAGGTGCAAGTATTATAATAGAAGTTCAAGTTATGGATGTGAATTCTACCTATATGGAAGGAAGGTCATGAAGGAGATAGAAGATGTGATGGGAGACTTGAAAGTAAGTAAGGTAAAGGCAAACAACGTACGGGATACTAAAATGCTGAAGGCTGTGAATAGTCCATACTTCGGATAGAAGGCTAGAAGAGCGGGGATTCAATATCCAAAAAAGATAGCGGTATCGTTAGTGGCATACCTTCCAGGATATGGTTTCTAAGTACTGAAAGGTCTAATTAGAGAGTAAAAGAAAAGTTAGAGACGATGCGATGTCTCTCCTGATATTCCAGAAAAGCATAAGGGAATCAATTGCAAGCTAAAGTATGATAGAACGACAAGGTTTTAGAAAAACAAGAGGAAGGATACAAAGAAGGCAAGTGAGAAGGTGACGAAAATGGATATGTCCTCTGGATTAAGCCCATAAAAACAAAGGAGTTGATGGTTCCTCTAAGTTATAGAAATCTCAATATAGCCTGAATGAACTCAAAGGAGTCTAAGACTAGTAGCATTTAGAAAAGATGGAATGTTGCCTGAGGGTGTAATTATGACAGATAAAGGATGATGTTTGGGCCTTCGATTGAGTAATTATTTCATGAAATGTACAGGATTAAAATACCCACATAAGGTAAACCATAATGGGATGCGATGAAAAACGGTTATGGAAATATAGTATAGTATCACCCATAGATGGATCAATCTAATTACTCTAGATGTCCTTGATGAGACGCGAGCCTTAGCGGAGGTGTTACATAAAAGATCAAGTTATCAGTGGTAGATGATGAATCAACATTAAGTTAAATCAACAATAGATGGATAAAAGTTCAACAGTATGAGATGAGATTAGACCATCAGTCTTAAGGATAAACAACGAGAGTAACCTAGAGTTGGTTGCAGACCTCAGTAATGATAAATCAAAGTAAGAATTATGGTATAGTATGACCCATATAGATGTAGTAAAGTTAAATGAATGGATAACCAGGTCTATGAAAAACGATATAGCCATATTCGCAAGTTCTACAAAGTACCGAGCGAAGAACTTCAGTACACCTATAGATGCCCAGAGAGGCATCCTATTAAGCCTTGTATATGTTTACAAAGTAAGGCCTAGAGATTGGCTAAAAGCTAGAGGAAAAGGGAGAGAAGAGTCGCATATGCACACTTACAAGGTCAGTATCGTAGAGGCTGCATGGTAGGGGTAGAAATAATTATGAGATTGGAAGGAATTCGATCACTAAGTCAAGGCGTGGGAAAGAGGCATAAAGGGGGGGGGGATGCCCTGGCCTTTGGAGTTATTCACAGAACAACTGCCTAAATGGTAAGATAAGTATTAAGGTATTCACAAGAGCTATAAGTTATGAAAATGATAAGAGCATCGGTCAGCATTCGTGGACGAATGTTCCAAAGGGGGGAATGATATTACACCCCGCAATATTACGTAGATATTTTGTCCTACAGTATTATATTACGATAATGTTACACCTTCCAATTGTCACGACCCAAATTGATAGGCCGCGATGGGCACTTGATACCTTACCCAACCGAGTACCAACATAACATATCTTTTTATGTCATACTATCATAGATAACTGAGCCGGAAGGCTGTCGTGAGTTAAGTAGAATACAACATGTGATACCAATTTATACATAAGACATACAGGCCTCTAAGACCAAAATAACCACTTGAACACTGAACATAGGTCGACAAGGCCATACAATCTTTTACGTACTTGACATCTGTCTACAAGCCTCTAAGAATACATAATTTTCATAAAGGTAGGGGAAGAGTCCCACCATACCAAACAGTATATGTCTAAATCATACTAACTAAACAAGCAACTCCGAAGAAAATGGAGCACACCAACATTTTTCACTAAGCTGATAGCCTACTTAGAGGGATCTCGACCTATCTATCGGGACTTGCGGGCATGAAACGTAGCGTCCCCAGGCAAAAGGGATGTCAGTACGAATAATGTACCGATTATGTAAGGCACATAAATAACTACATGGAAGAAATATAGAGTAAATAACTCAACCTTTAAGTCTGGAAAACTTTGTAAATCATAAAATACTTATAGTATCATGCATATGCATATGAATGTCATTTTATGCATAGGTACATGTTTCATAACATCATCAGCCTCTGAGGGCATCCCATCATAAGACCATTATGTCTTTGAGTAATATCATGAAGTAAACTTTTTCAACTTGCGTATTTTTCTGAGACCTATGAACAGAGAATAAAATAATAAGACACATGGGAATTCAAGAATGTAGACATTTCTAATACTTCTATGAATAGAGTCATTTGTGGAAGTTGTGCATTTGCTCATTTCGTTTGTATCGTATGGATCATACCAAAAGAAAGAAGGGATATCCTTAATATACTTGAGTCGATTTTCTTGACAATCCTTCTAACATACGTTGAATTCGACAACACGTAACGGCATATCGAAGTAGGGAAAAATCTGTATGATATTCTTGAGAAAGATTACACCGTACTCCTTTAGAATTGCATCTTATGCATAATCCGATCTTGTATGAATTGCTATGAAAGTCTTGTTTTATGTTATAGATGTCTTATATTATAAAGGATGTGGGACCCACTTTATAAGGCTTATTTGGCCAACAATTCCCACAAATATGCCACCTTGCTTTTTAATTCAATAGTCACTACTTTGGATATAGGTTGCTGCCACGTTAGGTGAATTTAATGTTATCCAAATTTTATCCACCTATTTCCTTAATTACATGGTTAATCTTCCACCAAAAATTCACATAATTAGGTATTATCTCAAATTACTTAAAATACCACTTACTTTTAACACACTTTGCACACCTTACTATTATGGTCATGTGGTAGCTTGTATGATACTAGTCCATAAATACTGAGTATTTTAGCTCGGACCATATTTTATCCCAACATGCCAAACTTGGATGAAAATTCATTTTCTTTGACTTGATTCCCCTCTCACCTTTATGAATATACTCACCACTTGTTTGAAATAGCATAATCCTTATAATCTCCAAATAATCTTTTCCTTGGACTGATGTCAATTACCTTACGATAAATTTAACGTACAATACTATAGGGTGCAACATCGTCGTAATTTAATACTGCGAAGCATAACATCATTGTCGTAATTTAATACTACGAAGCGTAACATCATCGTAATGTAGTACTGCAAGGCATAATATCGACATAATATTGTGGGGTGTAACATCATTCCCCTCTTTGAAACATTCGTCCTTGAATGTTGACTGATGCTTTTATTATTTTCATAACTTATAGATCTTATGAATACCTTAATACTCTCCTTGCCATTTAGGCAATAGTTCTGTAAATAAATCCAAAGGCCAGGGCATTCCCCCCTTTAGGACTCTTTCTCACACCACGACTTGTGATCGAATTCCTTCCAATTTCGTAATTGTTGTTACCCTCTATCATGCAGCCTCTATGATACTGACCTTGTAAATGTGCCTATACAACTCTTCTCTCATTTTTCCTTCGGCTTTTAGCCAATCTCTCGGCCTTACTTTGTAAACATATACAAGGCTTAATAGGATTCCTCTCTGGGAATCTATAGGTGTACTGAAGTTCTTCGCTCTGTACTTTGTAGAACTTGCGAATATGGTTATATCCTGTTTCATAGACCTGGTTATCCATTTGCATGACTTTACCGCATCTACGTAGGTCATACTATACCATAATTCTTACATCGATTTATCGTTACTGAGGTCTGCAACCAACTTTAGGTTACTTTCGTTGCTTATCCCATATGTATAAAGCTAAGTCCTTTAATGTTTCCTCATTACTGTTCATCTTAAAAATGATGACCTAATCTTAGCTCATACTTTGTGACATTTGTCCATCCATTATGATTCACCTCAATATTGATCTACAATATACCATTGATAACTTGAAACTTCTTACGTAATACCTTGCCAGTATGGCTTACATTGCATTGACAAATATTTGAAGTGATTTCCATAATCGTATTTCATAGCATCCCAATGTGATTCACCCTACATGGGTATTTTAATCCTGTACAACTCATGAAATATCCCTCTTCATTTTTTCTTTTTTGTTTTCAAATCATTACTCAATCGAATGCCCAAATGTCATCCTTTACTTATCATAATTACACCCTCATTCCATTAACAGGGCAAAATTTCATTTCTTCTAAATGCTATTAGTCTTAGACTCCTTTGAGTTCATTCAGGCTATACTGAACTTTCTATAACTTAGATAAACCATTAGCTTTCTTGTTTTCATAGACATAATCCCGATAACTTATCCATTCTCGTCATCTTTTCATTTTCCTTTCCTTATCCTTACTTATGTCTTCTTAAAACATTGTCTCCCTACCATACTTTAGCTTGTGACCTATACATATCCATTTATACTACTCGCAACCTTCCTTCAACTTGCTTTCACCATAGATTTCCTTATGTTATTCTAGAACGTCAAGCGAGACATCACATCGTCTCTAACTCTTCTCTACTCTCTTAACTAGACCTCTCGATACTTAGAAACCGAAGGCTGGAAGACATGCCACTGATGATACCATTATCATTCCCGATTATTGAATCATCGCGCTTCTAGCCTTCTATCCGAAGTATGGACTATTCACAACCTTCTGCATTTGAGTATCTCATACGTTGTTCACCTTTACCTTACTTAAAATCTCACATCATATCTTCTTTCTCTTTTATAACCTCCCCTCCACATAGGTATGATTCACACCACAACTTGAAGCTCTATTTAATACTTGAACCTTTGGTGCATATACAATCCGGTGGGTGCTTCGTACTGATTTTTTATGAGGTTCGTACTATTCTGACTGGCTTCATCGTAGAGCCGTTATAGAATATAGTTGTTGTACTATTTGTCTTGTACCTATGATATGAAGAGTGATCCTTCAATATTCTCAATCACGAGGATTATAATTTTCTGGGTCCAATAATCAGACTCCATATTTACTTCGTTGATGTAACTCTTTATTTTCTTCTTCCTTCTGATCAGTCTTTAGGCTTAAGTTATCTTCCAATCTACGGCTCATGGTATTAGTTATTGCATTAGCCTTTCATGGACGCTCTGGAATACCCATGACACAATCCTCTAACAACCAAATCCATTGTCTCTGACCTGGGCTCAATTTTTTTAACTTATACCAGAGTCTTCTATGGCTGATCATTAATTGAATAATTCCTTTCCTTCCATTTCAGCTTTCTTCAAATGTAAGAAATTGCTTTTCCTAGTCTTTTTGCCCTCTTTTGCGTGCATACTTAGCTTATCTGAGTTCTCGTGCATGCCAAAGATTTTGTGCAACTCATATGATCTCGAATATTACTTTTAATTTTGATTCCCGTTCATTAGCCACGGTAGGTGCCACTTTCCTTTGGAGTGCTTACAATATTGTTGTGAGACTGTTGTTATAAGACCATCTCCTCCTTAGGTCGCTGAGTTCAGGTTGAAGCCTTCTTCCTTATTTTCCTTAGCTTAGTCTTTCATTGTAGTACTTAAGGAGGATCCTCTGACTCTTGTAAAGCTGTGAGCTTATTACATTGTATATTCGACGGACCTTCTGATGTCTTTCCTTGCCTATACTTATCCGTAGTTACTTATCTCTATGACTTTGTGCTTGTGTGGTTGCTTCTGAACTGACATTTTGACTGTCTTTCCAGTGTCACTCTCTTTTATCCCCATAACACTCATACGGTACCTTTAACTACCCAGACTCCTATTTGAATATATCTCAAGTATTATAATGACATTACTGAGAGGCTGAATTCTCCATATTGGGGTTTACTACATTTATCTTGCATGATCTGCTGATTTGTTTGTAACTTCTTGTCTAGTCATGACTAGGCTCTTCCTGAATCAACTACTAACTACTCGTTGACCCATTCTCATATCCATATTCCATGTAATCTTTCTTGGGTTATTTACTTTGTCTTAACTTACCTCACGTACTGGCTCCTTATCTATCAACAACATCCCGGATGGGAACCCTTACTTCCTTTTCTTAACGTCGTGCTTACATAATGTTCTGGAATCATAACATATCTGTAACATTTGATCATCTCATCCCTTTCTCATTTTTATCGGATTCTTCCTTTGTTATTCCATAGTTACTAGAACCACTTAATTCTGGCTTAATGCCACATCATTCCATATTCCCCCCTTTAGGGGAGTACTAAGAGTTGAAGCTACGATGATCTGCCTATAAATGTTCTACCTCTTCATTTATGGCATCCTTTCACATCATTGATGACCCTTATTCTCCTTGTGGTAATCCTTCTGTACTAAGGATAACGAAATTCCTTACTCGCGAGGTGACAATTACTATAACTGGCACATACAGTCTCTTAAGCATAATTTTACTCACATTGCTTACTTTAGGGAAGCGTCTTCCTAAATGACCATTCTCTGAATTTCTCATGAATCTTCTTCTGTTGTCCATTCTATTATTGCCGGTACGAAATCTGAAATTTTCATGATGTCGACCATTATCAAATCATTAAATCCCTAATTCATGTTTACTTTATCTTGTTCACCAACTCATATTGATCTTTATATTCTGGGGTCTATCTTTTCCTATTGGTAATCACGTTAGAGTCACAAACTTACTTCTTGAAATAAGGATATGACTTTATGGCCTATACTCTTTTGTTGTCTTAAGGCCGATCACCTCTCGTCTCTTTCCTCACCTGACTATGGTCCCGGTAATACCGTCAACTTTTTTCTCTACCGTATTCATCCATGTATCGCATCTTACTCATAATTTTCCTTGTCACCCTTCTCATTACTCTGCTAATATTTTTGCCTATCCCTTTCTTGTGATAACTTCAGCAAGACATCCTTTTGCTTTTTGCTCCCCTTGATTCATCCATCGGCTCTTCGGGTTGCTCAACGTCCTTGCTTTACTAGGGACGAGAGTCATACTAAGGTAATATTTATCCCTTCCAGGCTTTCAGTGCCTATCTTTTAAAGTTTTTTTTATCATGTTAGCATTCACATCTAATTGTAATGTTCTAGAGTGCACCATCTGGGTGTCTCACAAGAAGATCTATTAGCACATTTGTAATACCCTTCGAAAATGTCAACTAACACAAACAATACATTCACTATTTTGGGTTACTCTAACCCCAACCGAATCCTGATGTTCCGTCCTTTTCTTAAACTACACCTGTTAGCCCACATAGGGCATAACCGAGATGGGTACAGCCAATTGTATATACCTCTTTTACTGTTGAATATAACTCAAAAAACTTATATTCCTCTGCCTGAATTATAAACACTATTAACCTTCATTAACTGGGCGCCTCGTGCTCTTCTTCATCTTACTTATTTTGCTTGTTGAAACTTGTATTTATCTTCTGAATCTCTCATTATATTTCACCATTAAGGTGGATATGTATTCTTGCCTCAAGACTCCTTATCAAGAGGCTTACACCTTTCAGTACGCACATGATCCGCTGAAGACCTCACATTTACTTATCATAAGCATGATGCAAAGTCGAGTTCCTAGGACTAAACTCTCCCATAGCCATGTTTTTTACCAATCGTCGTTATGGATGTAGGTATCATCTTATTACAAATAAAATAGAAGCTAGGAATTTGAATTGCTTTGATACCACTTTTGTCACGACCCAAACTGATGGGCCACGACGGGCACCCGATACCTTGCCCAACCGAGTACCAATATAACGTATCTTTTTATGTCATACTATCATAGATAAATAAGCCGGAAGGATGTCGTGAGTTAAATAGAATACAACACGTGATATCAATTTATACATAAGACATACGGGCCTCTAAGACCAAAATAACCACTTGAACACTGAACTTAGGCCAACAAAGCCATACAATCTTTTACGTACTTGACATCTGTCTACAAGCTTCTAAGAATACATAATTTTCATAAAGGTCGGGACAGAGTCCCGCCATACCAAACAGTATACGTCTATATCATACTAACCAAACAAGCAACTCCGAAGCAAATGGATCGCACCAATATCTTCTGTTGAGCTGATAGCCTACTTAAAGGGCTCTCGACTTGTCTATCGGGACCTGCGAGCATGAAACGCAGCGTCCCCAGGTAAAAGGGACGTTAGTACGAATAATGTACCGACTATCTAAGGCACATAAATAAGTACATGGAAGAAATATAGAGTAAATAACTCAACCTGTAAATCATGAAATACTTATAGTGTCATGCATATGCGTATGAATGTCATGTCGTTCATATGTACATGTTTCATAACATCATCAGCCTCTGAGGGCATCCCATCATATCATCTCGGCCACTATGGGCAAAATCATCAACGTATACCAACTGATCAGGTGGTGGTGTGTATATAACGCCGTAACCTTTTCCCATATCTCATATACATATATTTACATATATACGCATATATATAATGCCATTTGGTCATGGGTCACTGTACATGAATGCAATGCCTGGGAAGTACGTTAATAAAATCTTTCGGAATGTCATAAGACCATTATGTCTTTGAATAATATCATGAAGTAAACTTTTTTAGCTTGCTATTTTTCTGAGACCTATGAGTAGAGGATAAAATAATAGGACATATGGGAATTCAAGAATGTAGGCATTTCTAATACTTCTATGAATAGAGTCTGTTGTGGAAGTTGTGCATTTGCCCGTTTTGTTTGTATCGTATGGATCATGCTAAAAGAAAGAAGGGATAACCTTAATATACCTGAGTCGATTTTCTTGACAATCCTTCTAACACACGTTAATTTCGACAACACGTAATGGCGCATCGAAGTAGGGAAAAATTCTTATGATATTCTTGAAAAAGATTGCACTGTTGTGACGACCCAACCCGTCGTCTCATGAGAACCGCTTCGTTTTTCCCATTTTATGCTTCTTCATGTTTCGTTATCAGTCTTCGGTGTGTTAGAGTTAAATCGAATTGGTTTTGATAGGAAATGAGACACTTAGTCTCTTTAAGGAAGACTTATTTTGGAAAAGTCAACCGGATGTTGACTTATGTGTTAGAGGGTTCGGATGTGAGTTCTGATCGTTCGGTTAGCTTCGGGAGGTGATTTGTGACTTAGGAGAGTGATCAGAAGTAGTTTTGGAGGTGCGGTGTAGAATTAGGCTTGAATTGGCGGAAGTTCGTATTTTGGCGAATTCCGGTTGATAGGTGAGATTTTGATCCGAGGGTCGGAATGGAATTCCGAGAGTTTCTGTAACTTCGTTATGTCATTTTGGACTTGTCTGCAAAATTTGAGATCATTCGGACGTGGTTTGGTTGGGTTTTTGATCAAAAATGGAATTTAAAAGTTCTTGAGATTCATAGGCTTGAATTCGATGTGATTTGAGGATTTTTGGTGTTAGTGGAGGTGTTTTGATGATTGGAACAAGATTAAATAATGTTTAGGACGCGTTGGTGCTTTTGGTTGAGGTCCCGGGGGCCTCGGGCATGTTTCGGGTGAGTTTTGAGCGAGTACGGACACCCCGGAACTTAGAAAATGGAGGGGGGCAGCAGTTGTGGCGCGGACCGCGCTCCTTTTCACGCTGGGCGCGCTGGCCAGCGCTGACTGCGTCAAAGTGGGCACGGACCGCGGTCACTGAAGACTGCAGGTTGCTGGTCCTACTTTGGAAGCTCATATCTTTTGATCCACAAGGAATTTTGAGGTAATTCAAAAATGAAAGTTGTATCTCTTCATGTCTAGTTTCCAGAAAGATAAAGATATCGCAATTTAGACACTTGTAGCGAAAGTTATGACCACAATACTGAAGCCTGTCACTGCAGTCAAAAGCTGCGCGGCCGCAGTCATTTTTGCGCGGACCCCGCTGATTTTGCGCGGACCGCGGTCATTTTTATGCGGTCAGCGGTGTCGGAATCCGAAGGGTACTATATAAATACAAGGTTTTGAGTTTTATTTAATGTTTTGACCTAGAGAGCTCGGATTTTGGTGATTTTTCGAAGGGTTTTCAAGGAACTCATCGGGGTAAGTGATTTTAACTCAGATTTGGCTAGAATACATGAA
This sequence comes from Nicotiana tabacum, assembly GCF_000715075.1. Lineage (NCBI taxonomy): Eukaryota > Viridiplantae > Streptophyta > Magnoliopsida > Solanales > Solanaceae > Nicotiana > Nicotiana tabacum. The sequence goes on from NC_134088.1 coordinate 136,380, forward strand.
TCTATCACTGAATTCATCATTTAATTTGTGATTTGAGATGGAATTTGGGAAGAAAATTGTGAAACCTTTCAAAAGTGTAAATGATGATTTGAAGGACCAAATGGTATCGGAATTGGATAATTTTGGTATGGTTAGACTCATGAGGGCATGAGGATTCTAAAAATGTAAATTTTACCCGATTCCAAGACGTGGGCCCGGGGATCGGGTTTTGCTAATTTCGAGATTCTTGATATTTTTCGATTGTTTTCGATTGGGTATTGTCCCCTTAGCATACTGTGATGTATTCGCTCTGATTTTGGTTAGATTCGACGCACGTGGAGGTCGATTGGAGGGAAAAAGGCGTCGCGAGCTAGAGATTTCACCGGTTCGAGGTGAGTAATGATTGTAAATAATATCCTGAGGGTTTGAAACCCCGGATTTGCACATCGTAGTGCTATAGTGAGGTGAGACACGCACCCTATGACGAGTGCGGGGTCGTTTGTTATTGGGGATTGTGACTTGGTCCGTCCCGAGAGATGTTTCTTCTGTGTTTTCGGCTAGACCTTACTTGATAATCCTCCTACTTGGATTTATTTGATATATCTGGGCTTCGCGCCAATTATTTGAATCCTTCAGGGATTGATATCACTGCTTTTGCATATGTTGCATATTATTTGATCTCAGTTCAAGGTTTTAAATACTGTTTTGCAACTCAACCATCTTTCTAAGATTTGAAAACTTAAATGATATTTCTAAATGATATTTCGGGCTGAGAAATACTGTTTTACAAATGCCCAAGGGGCTTATTATGATTTCTGGACTGAGCATGGATCGGGCTGCGCGCCGCAGCAGTGACTTGAAACAGTGGTAACAATGACACTATATGATGTGACTTGAAATAGTGGTAACAATGGCACTGTATGATATAAATTGGTCAGGTAACAATGACTGACCAGGACTTGATTGATGCCACGAGATGGCTTGTTATTGCGCTTGGGCTGTAGGAGCCCCTCCGGAGTCTGCACACCCACAGTGGGCGCGGGTACCCATGTGATTTGAAACAGTGGTAACAATGACACTGTATGATGCAATTTGGTCAGATAACAATGGTTGACCAGGAATAACACCGTACGGTCAGGTAACAATGGCTGACCAGGAACTAATTGTGCCCGAGGGGCTGCTACTATTCTATATGATTGCCCGAGGGGCGAGGTGTATGTGTTCATTTTGCATACTTACTTGTCTTTTACTTGTTTAACTGTGATATTTGTGCCCGAGGGGCGGATTTCTGTGCATAGCGGCACTAATTGTTTTGAAATTATTTCACAACTGTTGAAAAAGATCATTTTCAAAAGAGGTTTAAAACTGAGCCAAGGTATTTTCTGAAGAATTCACAGTTTCACTGGTTTTTCTCAAGGAGTTTTTACACTGCTTCTATATAGCATGTCGGTTGCTTTACGTGATTTCTTGCTGCCCAGTTATTATTTACCTTTATTACTCACTGAGTTGGAGTACTCACTTTACTCCCTGCACCTCGCGTGCAGTTGCAGGTATTTTTTTTCACCCGGTAGCGGGTATTGGCTATGTGGAGGCAGAGTTGTGGAGGTTTTAGCGAGGTGACTGCCAGCGTTCGCAGCACCACTGTCTTTCTATGTTATTCATTATTCTTGTTCAGTGTATTTCTAGACTGTAAAGTGGAAATTTCATTCTTATAGATGCTCGTGACTTGTGACACCCCGGTTTGGGCTGTGTCGGAATGGTTTCTACCGCTATTTTCGTTAAATTCTGCAATTTATGAAGATTATAATATATGTTATTACTGTTTATGAAACTTAACTATTTACAAAAGGTGTTTTACTTGGTCTGGCTGGCCTTGTCTTCGCGAGAGTCGCCATCACGACCGGGTTTGGAAATTGGATCGTGACAACTGTACTCCTTTAGAATTGCATCTTATGCATAATCCGATCTTGTATGAATTGCTATGAAAATCTTTGTGTAAAGATGGCAAGAAAAATGCTCACGATATTATATGTTATATCCATATCTCTTTTTATGTTATAGATGTCTTATATTATAAAGGATGTGGGACCCACTTTATAAGGCTTATTTGGCCAACAATTCCCACAAATATGTTACCTTGCTTTCTAATTCAATAGTCACTACTTTGGATATAGGTTGCTGCCATGTTGGGTGAATTTAAGGTTATCCAAATTTTATCCACTCATTTCCTTAATTACATGGTTAATCTTCCACAAAAAATCCACATAATTAGGTATTATCTCAAATTAATTAAAATGCCATTTACTTTTAACACACTTTACACGCCTTACTATTATAGTCACGTGGTACCTTGTATGGTACTAGTCCATAAATATTGAGTATTTTAGCTCGAGTCATATTTTATCCCAACATGCCAAACTTGGACGAAAATTTATTTTCTTTGACTTGCTTCCCCTCTCACCTTTGCGAATTTACTCACCACTTGTTTGAAATAGCATAATCCTTATAATCTTTAAATAATCTTTTCCTTGGACTGATGTCAATTATCTTATGACAAATTAAACGTACAATACTACATGGTGCAACATCGTCGTAATTTAATATTGTGAAGCTAACATCATCATCATAATTTAATACTGCAAAGCGTAACATCATAGTAATGTAGTACTGCAAGGCGTAATATCGACATAATATTGTGGGGCGTAACAACAGTATTACATTACGACGATGTTGCACCATGTAGTATTGTACGTTGAATTTGTCGTAAGGTAATTGACATCAGTCCAAGAAAAATATTACTTGGAGATTATAAGGATTATGCTATTTCAAACAAGTGATGATTAAATTTGTGAAGGTGAGAGGGAAAGCAAGTCAAAGAAAATGAATTTTTGTCCAAATTTGGCATGTTGGGATAAAATACGGGCCGAGCGATAATACCCGATATTTATGGACTAGTACCATACAAGGTACCATATGACCATGAGAGTAGGATGTATAAAGTGTATTAAAATAAGTAAAATATTAAGTAATTTGAGATAATTCTTAATTATGTGAATAATTGAGTAATTATTGATTAATGGGGGATTAACAAATTAATTAAAGAATCAAGTATTGGATAAGAATTGACCCTCACTTTAACGTGGCAGCAAATGTAACAATATTAAAGACCAAAAATATGACTCTTATTCATTAAGAATAGGTGGCAACTTAATTCATTATATACAAGACACCTCAACTCTAAGTCTTTCCATAAAAATCATAGAGGCAATCAAATGTGAGGTTTGAAGATTTGTAAGGTGACTTTGTTAGTAATTGTTACCAATTTCATGGAAATTACTACAAAACAGTAAAAACATGATTATTCAACCAATTCCTACACCAAATAATTCCTACGAGAATTATTAGCACATTAGCAACGTGAAATTTTGTGATTCTAAGGGGGTGCAACCTTTTCCAGGAATATCATACAGACTTTTCCCTACTCCAAGTATGTTAAGGCTAAGTTCTTACTTCATTTTGCATGATCTCGTCATTATACAAGTTTGATAATGAGGCACACAGAAAAATTCATATCACGAAATTTATGTATATTTTCCTAGTCTCGCAAGGTACAATATTCTCTATATCGGGACTTCATATTCATTTAAGTATTTCCTTCTTCCAATCAAAAGAGCAGAGAGTCTATATATATAGTATTATAGTATTTTCATTACCATCGAGTTATATTCGATGGGCAGACCCCTATTGGGCAACCTCTGATCAGATGGTAAGTTATATACCGAGCATGCTGTGGTCGAGCGCCTATGAGCGAGCCTAGTTGGTCGAGATACAGAGCCTAGTATGGCGGAGCGCTTATGAGCAAACCTACTATGGCAGAGCAGATATATATGTATACCGATATATATATATATATATATATATATATATATATATATATATATATATGTATGTGTGTGTGTGAAGAGCAGTTATATATACCGAGCATTATAAGGCCGGACAACTATTTTACTTACTATATTGAGAGAGTTGAGTCAGTATCAGCAGGTAAGCATATCTTCAGATTATCTTTGACTTCCAGTTACTTTTAGTTATTATATTATCAGTTCAGTTTCAGCTTTCAATATATTGCCTTACATACTCGGTACATTATTTTGTACTGACGTCCCTTTTCTGGGGGTGTTGCATTTCATGCATGCAGGTTCAGACAAAAGGATGGGTAGGCCTCCTCATTAGGTGTTGCTCGAGTTCAGCTTGATCGGTAAGCTCCATGCCTTTTGGAGTTGCCGGGTTTAGAACCTTATATACATCTTGTATATATATGTATTCATGTTATGATTAGGTCGGAAAGCTGTTCCGATCACAGTATATCCATCAGTAGAGGCTGGTAGACATATCTTGTCAGTTTAGTGCAATATGTTGGGCTTGCAAGCCTTGTATGTATATTTGGTTGTTTTGTCAACTGTAATAATTATGACGGCCTTGTCGGCCCAGTTTTATATTGACATTTAGTCACCATTCGCAGTTGTCTTGTAATGTGGCCTATGGCCAAAGTATGACATCATATGTTCAGAATCCCTTAGTTGCAAGTTGGTACGCAAGAATAGGTGAGGCACTGGGTGTCGGTCTTGCCCCCCAGGTTCGGGGAGTGATACTATTTGATGCGCCAGAGAATTTTTAGGTGATCTTGGCCCAGGGGCCCTGGCCCATGCGGAAGGCGTGGGTTGTAGCACACAAAAATCTGGGAATCGGGCGAAATTCAAGTTTTATAATCGTAGAACATCAAAAAATTGGAAATCCGTCGGATTTTGAGGTTTTCGTGTGTTATTGCCCACGCCTTTCGCATGTGGCCGGGACCCCGGACCCGGATCGCTAATTTGTTTTTCACGAAATCAAATACGACCTAAGGAACCCTAGCTACCACCTCTACATTACCATTCCTTGTTTTTTGACGTTTTACAACCATAAAACTAAAATTTTGCCTTATTCTCATATTTTTATATGTTATAGCCCATGCCTTCTGTACGATCTCGGGCCCTCAAACGTGATCGTCTAAAAACTTTCTGGGCCATCAAATACAACCTAAGGAACAATAAAAAATAATGAACAGCCATGGTGGGCGGTCACTATTGTTCCTTCAGTCGTATTTGATGGCCCAGATAAGTTTTAGGTGATCCGGGTCAGGGGGCCTAGGCTCATGCCGAAGGTGTGGGCTATAGCACACGAAAATCTGGCAATCAGGCGGAATTCTAGTTTTATGGCCATAAAATGCCAAAATATGAGAAAAGGCCATGGCGATGTAGTGACTATGGTTCCTTAGGCCATTTGTGATGGCCAGGAAAAAATTTAGGCAATCCGGGTCCAGGGGCCCGGGCCCGTGATGAAGGCATGAGCTATAGCACACGAAAATCTAGAATCGGGCGAAATTTCAGTTTTATGATCGTAAAATGCCAAAAATAAGGAACGACTATGATGGGGCACTGACTATGTTCCTTAGGTCGTATTTGATGGCTTGAAATTTTTTTATCTGAATCTGGGGTTCCGAGCCCATACAAGAAGCGTGGGTTATAACACACGAAAATCTAGATATCAGACTAAGTTCCAGTTTTATGGCCGTAAAATACCAAAAAATGCGGAACAGTTATGGCGGGCGGTGACTATGTTCCTTAGGTCGTGTGTGATGACCCAAATTTTTTTTAGATGATCCAAGTCGGTCCCAGGCCCATACAAAAGTTGTGGGCTATAGTACACAAAAATCTAAGAATCGGACAGAATTCTAGTTTTATGACCGTAAAAAGCAAAAAATGAGGAACGGTCATGGCAGGTGGTGACTATGGTTCCTTAGGTCGGATTTGATGGACCAGATAATTTTTAGGCAATTTGGGTCCGGGGGCCCCGGTCCATGCGGAAGGTGCGGGCTATAGCACACGAAAATTTGGGAATTAGGCAAAGTTTTAGTTTTATAGGCGTAAAATGGCAAATAACGAGGAACGGTTATAGCGAGATAGTGACTATGGTTCCTTAGGTCGTATTTGATGACCCAAAATCTTTTTAGGAGATTTGGGTCCGAGGTCTAGGGCCTGTGAGGAACGAGTGGGCTATAGCATACAAAAAATAGAAATCGGGCGGAATTCCAGTTTTATGGCCGTAAAATGCCAAAAACTTAGGAATTGTTATGGTGGGGTAGTGACTATGGTTCCTTAGGTCATGTTTGATGACCTAAAACTTTTAGGTGATATGGGTCGGGGGGGCGGGCTCATGCAGAAGGCATGGGTTATAGAACACGAACATCTGAGAATCGAGCGAACTTGAAGTTTTATGGTCGCAGAAAGTCAAAAAACAAGGAATGGTCATGGCGGGGTGGTGACTATTGTTCCTTTGGTCGTATTTGATGGCCCAGAGAATTTTTAGGCAATTCAGGTCCGGAGCCCCTGGACCATGCGGTAGGCGTGGGCTATATAGCACACGAAAATTTGGAAATCTAGCGGAATTCTAATTTTATGGCTGTAAAACATTAAAAATTGTGAAACGATCATAGCAAGATGATTACTATGGTTCCTTAGGTCGTATTTGATGGTACAAAAAAAAATTAAGAAATTCGGGTCCGAGGGACCCATGCGGAAGGCATGGGCTATAGCACACCAATATATGGTAGTCTTTGCAATTTTATGACCAAACAATTACCAAATAATGACCAACGATCATGGCGGGAAGGTGACTATGGTTCCTTAGGTCAATTTATATGGCTCGAAAAAGGTTTAGGCGATGTAGGTCCAAGGGCTCGGGCCCATACGGAAGGCGTGGGCTATAGCACACCAAATTATGGGAATCGGACGGAATTCAAATTTTATGGCCGTAAAACGTTAAAAAGGAGAAATGACCATGGCGAGGCACTGACTATGGTTCCTTAGGTTGTATTTCATGGCTCGAAAATTTTTTAGGCTATCCGGGTCTAGGGACCCAGGCCCATGCGCTAGGCGTGGTCAATAGTACAAGAAAATAGAGAATCACGCGGAACATCAATTTTATGGCCATAAAATGTGAAAAAATAAGGAACGGTCATGGCAAGGTGATGACTATGGTTCCTTAGGTCGTTTTATTATGTCATGAAAATTTTTTAGGCGATCCGGGTCTGAGGGATCTGGTCCATGCAGAAGGCGTGGACAATAGCAAACAAACATTTGGGAATCGGGCGGAATTTCAATTTTATGGCCGCAAAATGCCAAAAAATGAGGAATAATATGGCGGGATGGTGATTATTGTTACTTCCATCATAATTGATGACCAAAAAAAATTAAGCTATCGGGGTCCTGGGCCCGAGCTCATGTGGAAGGATATAGCACATAAAATCCTAGGAATCGGGCGGAATTCCAGTTTTATGGTTGTAAAATGCCAAAAAACAAGGAACGCTCATGGAGATGCGGTGACTATGGCTCCTTAGGTCATTTTGATGGCCTGGAACACTTTTAGGCAATCCGGGATCAGGGGACCAGGCCCATGATGAAAGCGCGGGCTATAGCACACGAATATTTAGGAATCAGGCGAATTTCCAGTTTAATGGCCATAAAATGCGAAAAAATGAGGAACATTCATGGAGGGGAGGTGACTATAATTCCTTAGGTCGTATTTGATGGCCTGGAAATATTTTAGGCTATCCGAGTCTGGGGGCATGGCCCATATGGAAGGCGTGGGCTATAGTAGACGAAAATTTAGGAATCGGGCAAAATTCCAGTTTTATGGCCGTAAAATGCCAAAAAATGAGGAACGGTCACGGATTGGCGGTGACTATGGTTCCTTCATTCGTATTTGATGACCAGCAAAAAATTTAGGTGATCCGGCTCTGGGGGCCCAGGCCCATGCGGAAGGCATGGGCTATAGCATACAAAAATATGAGAATCGGCTCGAAAAAGGTTTAGGCGATGCAGGTCCAAGGGCTCGGGCCCATGCGGAAGGCGTGGGCTATAGCACACCAAATTATGGGAATCGGACGGAATTCAAATTTTATGGCCGTAAAACGTTAAAAAGGAGAAATGACCATGGCGAGGCACTGACTATGGTTCCTTAGGTTGTATTTCATGGCTCGAAAATTTTTTAGGCTATCCGGGTCTAGGGACCCAGGCCCATGCGCTAGGCGTGGTCAATAGTAAAAGAAAATATGAGAATCACGCGGAACATCAATTTTATGGCCATAAAATGTGAAAAAATAAGGAACGGTCATGGCAAGGTGATGACTATGGTTCCTCAGGTCGTTTTATTATGTCATGAAAATTTTTTAGGCGATCCGGGTCTGAGGGATCTGGCCCATGCAGAAGGCGTGGGCAATAGCAAACAAACATTTGGGAATCGGGCGGAATTTCAATTTTATGGCCGCAAAATGCCAAAAAATGAGGAACAATATGGCGGGATGGTGATTATTGTTACTTCCATCATAATTGATGACCCAAAAAAATTAAGCTATCGGGGTCCTAGGCCCGAGCTCATGTGGAAGGATATAGCACATAAAATCCTAGGAATCGGGCGGAATTCCAGTTTTATGGTTGTAAAATGCCAAAAAACAAGGAACGCTCATGGAGATGCGGTGACTATGGCTCCTTAGGTCATTTTGATGGCCTGGAACACTTTTAGGCAATCCGGGATCAGGGGACCAGGCCCATGATGAAAGCGCGGGCTATAGCACACGAATATTTAGGAATCAGGCGAATTTCCAGTTTAATGGCCATAAAATGCGAAAAAATGAGGAAAATTCATGGAGGGGAGGTGACTATAATTCCTTAGGTCGTATTTGATGGCCTGGAAAAATTTTAGGCTATCCGAGTCTGGGGGCCTGGCCCATATGGAAGGCGTGGGCTATAGTAGACGAAAATTTAGGAATCGGGCAAAATTCCAGTTTTATGGCCGTAAAATGCCAAAAAATGAGGAACGGTCACGGATTGGCGGTGACTATGGTTCCTTCATTCGTATTTGATGACCAGCAAAAAATTTAGGTGATCCGGCTCTGGGGGCCCAGGCCCATGCGGAAGGCATGGGCTATAGCATACAAAAATATGAGAATCGGCTCGTAAAAGGTTTAGGCGATGCAGGTCCAAGGGCTCGGGCCCATGCGGAAGGCGTGGGCTATAGCACACCAAATTATGGGAATCGGACGGAATTCAAATTTTATGGCCGTAAAACGTTAAAAAGGAGAAATGACCATGGCGAGGCACTGACTATGGTTCCTTAGGTTTTATTTCATGGCTCGAAAATTTTTTAAGCTATCCGGGTCTAGGGACCCAGGCCCATGCGCTAGGCGTGGTCAATAGTACAAGAAAATATGAGAATCACGCGGAACATCAATTTTATGGCCATAAAATGTGAAAAAATAAGGAACGGTCATGGCAAGGTGATGACCATGGTTCCTTAGGTCGTTTTATTCTGTCATGAAAATTTTTTAGGCGATCCGGGTCTGAGGGATCTGGCCCATGCAGAAGGCGTGGGCAATAGCAAACAAACATTTGGGAATCGGGCGGAATTTCAATTTTATGGCCGCAAAATGCCAAAAAATGAGGAATAATATGGCGGGATGGTGATTATTGTTACTTCCATCATAATTGATGACCCAAAAAAAATTAAGCTATCGGGGTCCTGGGCCCGAGCTCATGTGGAAGGATATAGCACATAAAATCCTAGGAATCGGGCGGAATTCCAGTTTTATGGTTGTAAAATGCCAAAAAACAAGGAACGCTCATGGAGATGCGGTGACTATGGCTCCTTAGGTCATTTTGATGGCCTGGAACACTTTTAGGCAATCCGGGATCAGGGGACCAGGCCCATGATGAAAGCGCGGACTATAGCACACGAATATATAGGAATCAGGCGAATTTCCAGTTTAATGGCCATAAAATGCGAAAAAATGAGGAACATTCATGGAGGGGAGGTGACTATAATTCCTTAGGTCGTATTTGATGGCCTGGAAAAATTTTAGGCTATCCGAGTCTGGGGGCCTGGCCCATATGGAAGGCGTGGGCTATAGTAGACGAAAATTTAGGAATCGGGCAAAATTCCAGTTTTATGGCCGTAAAATGCCAAAAAATGAGGAACGGTCACGGATTGGCAGTGACTATGGTTCCTTCATTGGTATTTGATGACCAGCAAAAAATTTAGGTGATCCGGCTCTGGGGGCCCAGGCCCATGCGGAAGGCATGGGCTATAGCATACAAAAATATGAGAATCGGCTCGAAAAAGGTTTAGGCGATGCAGGTCCAAGGGCTCGGGCCCATGCGGAAGGCGTGGGCTATAGCACACCAAATTATGGGAATCGGACGGAATTCAAATTTTATGGCCGTAAAACGTTAAAAAGGAGAAATGACCATGGCGAGGCACTGACTATGGTTCCTTAGGTTGTATTTCATGGCTCGAAAATTTTTTAGGCTATCCGGGTCTAGGGACCCAGGCCCATGCACTAGGCGTGATCAATAGTACAAGAAAATATGAGAATCACGCGGAACATCAATTTTATGGCCATAAAATGTGAAAAAATAAGGAACGGTCATGGCAAGGTGATGACCATGGTTCCTTAGGTCGTTTTATTCTGTCATGAAAATTTTTTAGGCGATCCGGGTCTGTGGGATCTGGCCCATGCAGAAGGCGTGGGCAATAGCAAATAAACATTTGGGAATCGGGCGGAATTTCAATTTTATGGCCGCAAAATGCCAAAAAATGAGGAACAATATGGCGGGATGGTGATTATTGTTACTTCCATCATAATTGATGACCCAAAAAAATTAAGCTATCGGGGTCCTGGGCCCGAGCTCATGTGGAAGGATATAGCACATAAAATCCTAGGAATCGGGCGGAATTCCAGTTTTATGGTTGTAAAATGCCAAAAAACAAGGAACGCTCATGGAGATGCGGTGACTATGGCTCCTTAGGTCATTTTGATGGCCTGGAACACTTTTAGGCAATCCGGGATCAGGGGACCAGGCCCATGATGAAAACGCGGGCTATAGCACACGAATATTTAGGAATCAGGCGAATTTCCAGTTTAATGGCCATAAAATGCGAAAAAATGAGGAAAATTCATGGAGGGGAGGTGACTATAATTCCTTAGGTCGTATTTGATGGCCTGGAAAAATTTTAGGCTATCCGAGTCTCGGGGCCTGGCCCATATGGAAGGCGTGGGCTATAGTAGACGAAAATTTAGGAATCGGGCAAAATTCCAGTTTTATGGCCGTAAAATGCCAAAAAATGAGGAACGGTCACGGATTGGCGGTGACTATGGTTCCTTCATTCGTATTTGATGACCAGCAAAAAATTTAGGTGATCCGGCTCTGGGGGCCCAGGCCCATGCGGAAGGCATGGGCTATAGCATACAAAAATATGAGAATCGGGTGGAATATCAGTTTTATTGCTGTAAAAATCAAAAAACGAGGAACGGTCATGGCGGGGTGATGACTATGGTTCTTTAGGTCGTATTTGATGGCCTAGATAATTTTTAGGGTATCCGGGTCCGGGCCTCCTGCCTATGCGAAAGGCGTGGGCTATAGCCACACAAATATTTGGGAATCAGGCGAAATTCTAATTTTATGACCGTAAAATGCCAAAAAAAAGAGGAACGGGCATAGATAGGTGGTGACTTGATTCCTTAGGTCATATTTTATGGCATAGAAAATTTTACGAGATTTAGCTTCGAGGGCCTGGGACCATGCGAAAGGCGTGGATTATAACACACGAAAATCTCAAAATCTGGCGGAATTCCAATTTTTTGACCGTAAAATGAATAAAAATGAGGTATGATCATGGAGGGGTGATGACTAAGGTTCCTTAGGTCGTAGATAACACAAAAATGTTTTACGCAATGTGGGTTCGAGGGCCTCGACACATACGGATGGTGTGAACAATACACAAAAATCAAGTAATCGGACGAAATTCAAATTGTACGGTCGTAAAATACCAAAAAATGAGAAACGGTTGTGTCAAGGTGGTGACTATGGTTCTTAGGTTATCTTTCATGGCCTAGAAAAAGATTAGGAGATCCGGATCCGGGGGCCCCATGCGAAAGGCGTGGGCTATAGCACTTGAAAATCTTGGAATCGGGCCGAATTCTAGTTTTATGACCGTAAAATGCCAAAAAAATGAGGAACGGTCATGGCGGGACGGTGACTATGGTTCCTTAGGTCGCTTTTATGGCCTAGAAAAATTTTAAGCGATCCGGGTCCGGGGGCCCCGACCCATGCAAAAGGCGTGAGCTATAGCATATGAAAAGTTTGGAATCGGCAAAATTCTAGTTTTATGGCTGTAAAGCGCCAAAATATGAGGAACTGTCATGGCGGGACAGTGACTATGGTTCCTCATGTCATTTTTTATGGCCCAGAAAATTTAGGAGATATAGGTATGGGGGCACAAGCCTATGCGAAAGGCATGGGCTATAGCACATGAAAATCTAGAAATCAGGATGGTCGTAAAATGCCAAAACAATGAGGAACAGTCATGGCATGGGTGTGACTATAGTACCTTAGGTCGTATATGATGGCTCAAAACTTTTTATGGGATCCGAGTTCAAGTCCCGGGCCCATGCGGTAGGCGTGGGGTATAACACACGAAAATCTGGGAATCAGGAGGTTTTGGCTTTTATGGCCATAAAACGGCAAAAAATGAGGAATGGTCATAGTAGGGCGGTGACTATGGTTCCATTGGTCGTATTTGTTGACTAAAATTTTTTTTTAGGAAATTCGAGTCCAGGGGAATGTTCCCATGCAGAAGGCGAGGGTTATCGCACACGAAAATCTGAGAATCGGGCGGATTACAGTTTTATGGCCGTAAAACGTCAAAAAAATAAGGAACAGTCATGGCGGGGCAGTGAATATGCTTCCTTAGGTCTTATTTGATGAACCGTATAATTTTTAGGATATCTGGGTCCGGAGGCCCTATAGCACATGAAAATCTAGGAATCGGGCGGAATTCCAATTTTATGGCCGTAAAATGCAAAAAAAATGAGGAACAGTCATAGAGAGGCGGTGGCTATGGTTCCTTGGGTCATATTGGATGGTCCAAGAACGTTTTTAGGAGATTCGAGTCTGAGGGCCCGGGTCCATGCGTAAGGCATGGGCTATAACACTCGAATATATGGAATCAGGCAAAATTCGAGTTTTACGACCGTAAAATCCCAAAAGATGAAGAACGGTCATGGCAGGGCGGTGACTATGATTTCTTAGGTCCTATTTGATGGCCCGAAAATTTTTTAGCTGATCCGGGTCTAAAACCGTGGCCCATGCGGAAGGCGTGGGCTATAGCACTAGGAAATCTGATAATCAAAAGGATTTCAAGTTTTATAGCCGTAAAATGCAAAAAAATGAGGAACGGTCGTGGCGAGGCGGTGACTACTGTTTTTTAGGTCATTTTTATGGCCTAAATATTTTTAGGCATTTCGAGTCTAGGGGCCCTGACCTATGCTGAAGTCGTGGAATCAGGCGGAAATCCGATTTTATGGTCGTAAAAAGCAAAAAATTAGGAACGGTCATGGCTGGGCAGGGACTATGTTTCCTTAAGTCGTATTTGATAGCCCGAAAAAAATATTAGGCGATCCAAGTCCGGGGGGCCGGCCCATGCTATAGGCGTGGACTATAACACATGAAAATCTGGGAATCGGGTGGAATTGTAGTTTTATGGCCATAAAACGCCAAAAAACGAGAAAAGGTCATGGTTGGGCGGTGACTATGGTTCCTTTGGTCGTGTTTGATGACCTGAATATTTTTAGGTGATTCGGTTTTGGGGGACAAGGCCCATGCGGAAGGCGTGGGATATAGCACACGAAAATCTGGGAATCGGGAAAAATTTCAGTTTTATGGGCGTAAAATACCAAGAAAAAGGAACGATCATGATGAGGTGTTACCTATGGTTTCTTAGGTCGTATTTAACTGCACAAATAATTTTTAGGCGATCCAGGTCTAAGGGCCCAGGTCCATACAAAAGGCGTGGGCTATAACATATAAAATATGGGAATCGAGCGGAATTCCAATTTTATGGCCATAAAATGCCAAAAAATGTGGAACGATCATGGAGGGACAGTGATTCTGGGAACTATAGTTCCTTATGTCGATTTATATGGCCCAAAATAATTTTAGTCGATTCGGGTCGGGGGGCCTGGGCCCATGCGGAAGTCGTGGGCTATACCATAATATGGGAATCGGGCGGAATTCCAGTTTTATGGCCGTAAAATGTTAAAAAATGAAGAACGATAATGGCGGGGCGATAACTATGATTTCTTAGGTCGTATTTGATGGCCGAATTTTTTTTAGGTGATCCAGGTCCTGAGGCCGGGCCCATGCGGAAGGCATGGGCAATAGTACATGAACATCTGGGAATCGGGTGAAATTCTAGTTTTATGGCCATGAAATGCCAAAAATAAGGAACGATCACGGCGGGGAGGTGACTATGGTTCCTTAGATCATTTTTTATGTGCTGAAAATTTTTTAGGCGATCCGGGTCTGGGGCCCCGGGCCCATGAAGAAGGTTTGGGCTATGGCATACAAAAATTTGGGAAATAGGCAGAATTTTAATTTTATGGCCGTAACGTCAAAAAAAAAAAAGAAACAGCCATGGAGAGGCGGTAATTATTGTTCCTTTGATCTTATTTCATGAATCAAAATTTTTTATGCAATCCGGGTCGAGGGGCTCGGGCCCATGTGCAAGGCATGTGCTACCACACACGAAAATATGAGAATCGAGCGAAATGCTAGTTTTATAGTCGTATAAAGTGAAAATGAGAGGAACGGTCATGGAGGGATGGTGACTATGGTTCCTTAGGTCATATTTGATGGCCCGAATAAATTTTAATCATTCCGGGTCTCGGGTCCTGTGCCCATGCGGAAGGCATGGGCACATAAAAATCTGGCAATAGGGCAGAATTCCAGTTTTATGGCCATAAAAGGCCAAAAACGAGTAACGGTCAATGGCGATGCAATGACTATGGTTAATTAGGTCATTTTGATGGCCTAAAAAATGATTAGGCAATTCGGGTCCAGGGGCTTGGGCTCATGCGGAAGGCGTGGGCTATAACCCACGAAAATCTAGGAATCGAGCTATCACGACCCAAAATCCACTAAGAGTTGTTAAATGGCGTCAGACATCGCTGTCAAGCAAGCTGACACAAAATAACTAATAATTTCTTGTTTTAATATTTTTGAAATTATTTCTTTTAAACAGTAAACAATAAATAATTAATTTCACTGAATAGATAATGAAACCTTTAACAAATCTTAAAATACTGAATAATCCCATAGACATCCCAGAACCTGGTGTCACAAGTGCATGAGCAATTTCTAGGAAATAATGTAATAAAATAACTATCCGAAAAACAAGTTGGACAGTAGAAAGAAAATACAACACAATACTCTGAAAGAGACTCTACTGGCTGCAGATCGTCTTGAGAAGTGCAGCTCACCTAAGTCCACGAATCAACCATGTCGTCGCACCAAACTAGGCCACTAAACATACATGTGCTTGTGCAACAAAAATAAACAGCAAGTGTAGCATGAGTACAAAAATAACATGTACTCAGTAAGTATCTCGTCTAATCTCGAAGAAGTAGAGAGGAGAGATCGACTTCGACACTTACTAGTGGTCTAATAATAATATACCAATAATATAGCAAATCAAGAATTTTCGTAAAAAGGGTTGTAACTCAATAGCACGAGGCAAGTAAACAATTCTTTCTTTTATAGGAAATTTCCAAATTCATTTTCGTCATTTATACATTTATCTCAGGTCAGGGAGAAACAAATATTAACATTAATGAATTTCAAGACAAGCAATACAAGCACGTGCATGTCATGCCGAGGTCGTACGGCCTGATCTAACAAATATTTAAACTGTGCATTACTAGAGGGTCAAATGGCGCGAACCATAGGTGCATCTATTTAATCTACCGAGGCGTTTGGCCCATTCCACAGTAGATAAACACATTCAAACAATTAAATCAAGAATTCATCAAGGAGCAATTATTCAGAAAAAGGCAAGCTTCTCTTTTAAAAGCCAAGAAATGATGTCTAGCCTTTTAGAAATTTATTTATACGTTCGATATGTTTTAAAGATTTTTAAGTTGACAACAAGGTTGCAATTATTACAAGTAAAGCATGCTTTTGAGCCCTAGACTGCCCGGACTTAAGCATAATAGTAGCTACGCACAGACTCTCGTCACCTCGTACGTACATAGCCCCCACAAATAGGAGCACATATCCAATTAATTCACCTATGGGGATAATTCCCTCTTACAAGGTTAGAAAGGAGACTCACCTCGCTCCGAAGTTCCATAGCCGGCATTCCACACCCTTCTGAAGACTCAAATTGATGCACAACGTTCCAAAGCTAGCCAATAATTATGTAAACCCATCAATACATGTTCAATTACTAACAATAATCTAATTTATAACAATCCTTAACCCCGATCGAAAAGTTGACAAAACGCCCTCGGACCCACGTGCCCAGATTCCGAAATTTTTCGAAGATAAAGTTTACCCATAACCTCACGAACTCAAATATGTAGTTTACTCTTGATTTCATGTCCAAAATTGTGGTCAAAATCAGAAAGTACCAATTTTCTAGGTTTTCCCCTCAACCCCAAGTTTCTACCAATTTTCATGCTAAAATCTATACAAAATCAATGTATTTAACTCAAAACTAACATAAACCACTTACCTCATGCTTGGTGGTAAAAATGGCACCTCAAAGTTGCTTCAAAATCGGCTCCAATGGAAGAAATAGGGTTGAAATAAACCCAACCCCCGATTTAAAAGAACCTCACTACCTCCAGCATTTCCGCACATGCGGTCAATTGACCGCTTCTGCAGTTCCGCAGGTGTGACCCACAATCCTCTTCTGCGGTCCTTCTCCAGGCCCTCAACTTTCGCATCTGCACCCTTCCTTCGGCAGATGTGGTCCTACTTCTGCGGCAAGATGACCGCATCTACGGTCCCAGCCTAGCCCAGCCACTCCCGCTTCTGCTGCTCTGCGCCTGCAGCCAAGGTCTCGCAAGTGCGGTTACACCAGATGACAGCAGGCTTCAGCTCTTCCTCCCAACTCTAATTCGATCCGTTAACCACCCGGAATCCACCCGAGCCCCCCAGGAACCCTTCCAATCACACCAACCAGTCCCATAACATAACGCGGACCTACTCGAGGCCTCAAATCAAATCAAACAACGTCGAAATCACGAATCACACCCCAATTCGAGCTTTATGAACTTTAGAACTTCAAACTTCAACATCCGATGCCGAAACCTATCAAATCACGTCTAATTGACCTCAAATTTTGCACACAAGTCATATTTGACATTAAGGACCTACTCAAACTTCCGAAATCAAAATCCAACCCCGATATCAAAAATCCACTTCTGGTCAAACTTCCAAAAAAACTTCAAATTTCTAACTTTGGCCAAATGACTCCAAAATGACCTACGGACCTCCAAATCCACTTTCGTTCGCGCTCCTAATGCTAGAATCACCATACGGAGCTATTCCCAGACTCGGAATCCCAAACGGACATTGATAACACTAAAATGCACTTCAACCCAAACTTATGAAATTCTTCCAAAATGTTAACTCGCACAATAGGCACCGAAACGCTCCCGGGTCATCCAAAACCCGATCCAGACTTACGCCCAAGTTCAAAATCATCATATGAACCTGCTGGAACCTTCAAATCCCGACTCCGAGATTGTTTACTCAAAAATCCAATCTTGGTCAATTCTTCCAACTTCAAGCTTTTAAAAAGAGAATTGTCTTTCCAAATCAACTCCGAACTTCCCGGAATTCAATTCCGACCATGCATACAAGTCATAATGCCTGAAGTGAGGCTACTCACAGCCTCAAACTACTGAACGACGTGCTAGAGCTCAAAACAACCGGTCAGGTCGTTACATTCTCTCCCACTTAAACATATGTTCATCCTCGAACGTGCTAAGAATTGTGCTGGAGTTTTCTGAAATCACTATTAAACACCTTGTGCACTTACCCGTGCTATGACCACTTAGTTGAGCATATTAGCTCGATCAAATCTAAAGATATTCTCTTTTATTCAAGCACATAAGCTTAGAACCCAAATTTCAACTCCCGAAATTCTCTGCCAGGCCCGCTGCCAACCTACGAACACCGTATCACTCACCACATGATGCAACGATACACAATTGCATACCTTTGTCGAGTCCACACTATGCGTTGCATAGTTCACATGACCATAATAGCATTTTTTGATAACAATAGCTGAAATTCCACGAATCTGATCTCCCAATGCACCTCATGATATATATAAGTCTTGTTCCAACTCTCACAGTACCGCAACGACTGAAGAGATGTGTAGAAATTCATAACCAACTGCCGAGTCAATAATCGATGAGTCTATACTCCAAACAAGAATCATTATCTCATTCTGAACCAAATAGTGGTATTTTCCCTTTAATATACTTCACATAATCCGACCGCAACTATCCTAGATCCAATAATATCGTCTCACCCAGTACGAGCTGCTCGGGCAATAAGCCACCCCATACATGACCAAAAGTGTCATATGATTCCACGATGTGCCAATAGGCTACAAACTTGAACGTGATACATAAGGAAAATGAACTCTGATAGGACTACTCAACCCACGAAACTAATTAGACAATCGAAAAGGTGTCATGAACCTTCCTCGAAAAATAGGAAACAAAACACACAAAATAGAATATAAGGGTTGTACTCAACATCATACTGCTGCGGCGTGAAACCCGATCTAAACAACATATCCGTGGCGGCGTATCTCATGTAGTGGTCTAAACCACCATAACCCTCCCGGGATCCGCCTACACATAACATGCCATAATATTTGAATAGCTCCCAATATAATCAATTATAGTGGCCGTCGAGCCTCGCACGCACATCCACCACTATGCCAATTCAACCATGGCTGACCAATCTAACTTCTTCTAATTCCTCCTTAACTTGCCTTAGAGATAATATTAACTCCATTCAATGCATAACGAACTCAATCTGCACTCCTCCCGACTGGCCTTCATCACAAGACCATGCTATCTCAAATCCCACAAACCGTCTCATACCTTCTTTGTGCACATATTCGCATCTTCATCTTATATACCCCTTCTGAAAGTCCCTCTACGAATCTAAAGTCATTCTCTTTCATTCCTCCAAAAGCTAAACTACAAGACGAAGATATCATAGAATCTTCCGAGCCTCTTTTCATAATCTGCTGCAAAGCTCAATTCTTAACCATACTTATGGACTCGAAATCCTTAGGAACCATGCCTTAGACTTTGAATCCACTAGGACCATTATTAAGAGTCACCCACTCTGACTTGGTCCCGAATATAATCAACTCCAAGACTCTTCTAGTACATGAACACCCTCTCAATGAAGCATCCGACCGAGTCACTTTCCTTGCAACCCGAATCTACAGGAAGCATAAATCCTGAACCTTCCCCAAGCCTGAACATAATTGATAAGGCCATTTATGGCACACATCTCTAGAACCATTCTCTCAAATTACCACTTATATTCTTTCCCTTAACTGAAATAACTTGCCCTTATGCCAGTAGCCAGAAACATCACAAGTAGTTAACCATGCAACCTAATCGTAGGCGGTGGGACTCTCCCAGCTAGCTTGGAGATACTATTACACAACTCTAGAGCCCACCAAGATTCTTTATCTCTCGTTAACATAACCTTGCGTAATCAACCGTCAAATTCCTCAAAATCTCTGCGCTAGCATTTCATGAACACTCTAAATCTCTAGCAACAATCTTCACAGAAGCTTCGCCAACCACGCGACCGCTGATCTGCTTACAGGAGATAACCCACCTGTGGAAATTATACGCCGACATCTCCCGGCAACGCTGCAATACACAATTATTGCACATGCGGTCACTTGATCTGCTCACTGCCTCCAGCATTTCTGCATATGCGGTCACTTAACCGCTTTTACGGTTCCGTAGGTGCAACCCATAATCCGCTTCTGTGGTCCTCCTCCAAGCCCTCAACTTCCGCATCTACGCCCTTTCTTCCGTAGGTGCGGTCCCACTTCTGCGGCAAGATGACCGTATCTGCAGTCCTAGCCTAGCCCATCCACCCCCGCATCAGTGGCACCAAGGCCTCTTCTGCGGCTCTACACCTGCGGCCAAGGCCTCGCAGGTGCAGTTACACCAGATGACAGCAGGTTTCAGCTCTTCCTCCTAACTCCAATTTGATCTGTTAACTACCTCAAATCCACCCGAGGCCCCTAGGACCCCATCCTATCACACCAACCATCCCCATAACATAACGCGGACCTACTCGAGGCGTAAAATCACATCAAACAATGCCAAAATCACGAATCACACCCCAATTCGAGCTTTATGAACTTTAGAACTTCAAACTTCTACATCTGACGCTGGAACCTATCAAATCATGTCTGATTGACCTCAAATTTTATACACAAGTCATATTTGACATTACGAACCTATTCCAACTTTCGAAATCGGAATCCGATCTATCAAAAAGTCCACTTCCGATCAAACTTCCCAAAAACCTTCAAATTTCTAACTTTGGCCAAATGAATCCAATATGACCTACGGACCTCCAAATCCACTTCCGATCGTGCTCCAAATATTAGAATCACCACACGGAGCTATTCCCAGACTCCGAATCCCAAACAAACATCGATAACACTGAAATGCACTTCAACCAAAACTTATGAAATTCTTCCAAAATGCTAACTCCCACAATAGGTGCCGAAACGCTCCCGGGTCATCCAAAACTCGATCCGGACATACGCCCAAGTCCAAAATTATCGTATGAACCTGCTAAAACCTTCAAATCCCGATTCTGAGGTCGTTTACTCAAAAATCCAATCTTAGTCAATTTTTCCAACTTCAAGCTTTTGAAATGAGAATTTTCTTTCCAAATCAACTCCGAACTTCCCGAAATTCAATTCCGACCATGCGTACAAGTCATAATGCCTGAAGTGAGGCTATGAAACTGCCGAATGACGTGCTAGAGCTCAAAATAACCGATCGGGTCATTACACGAGCAAAATTCTAATTTTATGGCTGTAAATAACAAAAAATAAGGAACAGTCACGAGGGGAGGGTGACTATAGTTCCTAAGGTCGTGTTTGATGACTCGAAATAATTTTTAGTGGTCCGAGTCTGGGGGCCCGGGCCCGTGCGGAAGGCATGGGCTATAACACATGAAAATCTACGAATCGAGTGAAATTCTAGTTTTATGGCTGTAAAATGTAAAAACATATAAGGAGCAGTGGACTATGAAAATCTAGGAATCGTGTTTGATGACCTGGAACAATTTTAGGTGATTCATAAGTAGTGGCCCGGGCCTATGCGGAAGGCGTGGACTATAGCACACGATAATCTGAGAATCTAGCAAAATTTCAGATTTATGGCCGTAAAAAGTATTTAAAAAATAGAAATGGTTATGGCGGGGTGGGGACTATGCTTCCTTAGGTGGTATTTGATATCCTAGATAATGTTTAGGCAATTCAGGTCTGGGGACCTGGGCCCATGGGGAAGGCGTGGGTTATAGCACATGGAAATGTAGGAATCGGGTGGAATTCCAATTTTATGACCGTAAAATGCCAAAAATTAAGGAATGATCATGGCAATGCGGTGATTATGGTTCCTTAGGTCATTTTTGATTGCCCGAAATAAGTTTAGGCGATTCGGGTCCAGGGGACCCGACCCATTATGAAAGAGTGGACTATTGCACACGAAAATCTGGGAATCGGGCGAAATTTCAGATTTATGGCCATAAAACGCTAAAAATTGAGGAACGATCATGGCAGGAAGGTAACTATCTTTCCTTAGGTCGATTTATATTGCCCAAAAAAAATTTGGGCGATCCGGGTCCAGGGCCCCAAGCCCATGTGGAAGGCGTGAGTTATAGCACACGAAAATTTGAGAATCGGGCGGAATTCCAATTTTATTGCTGTAAAAAGTTTAAAAATAGGGATCGGTCATGGAGGGATGGTAACTATGGTTCCTTAGGTCATATTTAATTGCCCAAAACTTTTTAGGCAATCCGGATCTGGGGAGCCGGGCCCATGCGGAAGGTGTGAGTTATAGCACACAAAAATTTGGATATCGGGCGGAATTCTATTTTTATGGTCGTAAAACGTCAAAAAATGAGGAACAATGATTAATGTTACTTCAGTCATATTTGATGACCCAAAACAATTTAAGTGGTCCAGGGGCCCAGGCCCATGTTGAAGGCGTGAACGATAACACACGAAAATCTAAGAATCGGGTGGAATTTCAGTTTCATGATCGTAAAAAGTGAAAAAATGGAGAACGGTCATGGTAGGGTGGTGACTATGGTTCCTTAGGTCGTCTTTGACGGCCCAAATAAATTTAGGCGATCCGGGTCCGGGGGCCTAGGCCCCTGCGGAAGGCATGGGCTATGGCACATGAAATATAGGAATCGGGCGGAATTCCAGTTTTATGGCCGTAAAATGCCAAAAAATGAGGAACGGTCATGGCGATGAGGTGACTATGGTTCATAAGGTCATTTTTGATAGCCCAGAAAATTTTTAGGAGATCCGGGTCTAGGGGCCTGGGCCCACGTGGAAGGCGTGGTTTATAGTACAAGAAAATATGAGAATCAGGTGCAATTTTAATTTTATGGCTATAAAATACCAAAAAAAGGAACAATCATGGCAGGGTGATGACTGTGGTTCCTTTGGTCATTTTATATGTCATGGAAAAGCTTTAAGCAATCCGGATTCGTGGGACTGGGCCCATGCGGAAGGCGTTTTATAACATACAAAAATTTAGAAATTGGGCGGAATTCTATTTTTATAGTCGTAAAACGCAAAAAATGAGGAATGGTCATGGAGTGGCAGTGATTATTGTTACTTCAATCGCATTTGATGACCTAAAATTTTTTTAGGCGATCCGGGTCAGGGGCCTGGCCCCATGTGGAAAGCGTATAGCATATGAAAATGTGAGAATCAGGCGGAATTCCAGTTTTAGGGCAGCAAAAAGTGAAAAGATAGGAAGCGATCATGGCGGGGTGGTGACTATGGTTCTTGAGGTCGTATTTGATGGCCAGATAAATTTTAGGCAATCTTGGTCCGAGGCCTGGGCCCAATGCGGAATGCGTCGGCTATAGCACACGAAAATAAGGGAATCGGACGAAATTCTGGTTTTATGGCCGTAAAAAGTGAAAAAATAGGGAACGGTCATGTCGGAGTGGTGACTGTGGTTCCTTAGATCGTATTTGATAGCACAAATGTTTTAGGCAATTTTAGTCGAGGGTGGGCCCATGCGGAAGGCGTGGTCAGTACACAAAAAAAATCCGACGAAATTTCAATTTTATGGCATAAAACGTCAAAAAAAAGGAAAGGTCATGGCAGGTGATGACTATGGTTCCTTGCATTGTATTATATGCTCCAGAAATATTTTAGGCTATCTGGATCCGGGGGCCTTGGCCCATGCGGAAGGCGTGGGCTATAGCACACGAAAATTTGGAAATCGAGTGGAATTCCAGTTTTGTGGCCGTAAAATGCCAAAAAATAAGGAACGATCATAGAGAGGTGGTGTGTATGGTTCCTTAGGTCGTATTTGATGGCTCAGAAAAATTTTCAGGGATTCAGGTCCGAGGGCCCGAGCCTATGCATAAGGCAAAATTCCATATTTATAGTCGTCAAACGCCAAAAAATGAAGAACATTCATGGCGGAGAGGTTACTATAGTTCCTTAGGTTGTATTTGATGGCATGGAAAATTTTTAGGCTATCTGAGTCGGAGGGCCAGGGTCCATGTAGAAGGCGTGGGCTATAGCAAACGAAAATCTGAGAATCGGGCAAAATTCTAGTTTTATGGCCGTAAAAAGTCAGAAAACGAGAAACGGTCATGGCGCGACGGTGACTATGGTTCGTTAGATCGTATTTGATGGCCTGATAATTTTTAGGATATTCGGGTCCAGGTGCCTTGGCAAGTGCGGAAGGCGTGGGCTATAGCACACAAAAATGTGAAAATCGAGCGGAATTCCAGTTTAATGGCCGTAAAATGGCACAAAAAAAGGAACGGTCATAGCGAGGTGGTGACTATGATTCCTTAGGTCGTATTTTATGGCCCCAAAATATTTTAGGATATTCGGATCTGAAGGCTCGACCCATGCAGAAGTCGTGGGTTATAGCATACAAAAATATGAGAATCGGGCGGAATTCTAGTTTTATTGCTGTAAAAGTCAAAAAAAATGAGAATGGGTCATGGTGGGGTGGTACTATGGTCCTTATGTCGTATTTGACAGCCTGGATAATTTTTAGGCGATCCAGGTCCAAGGGCTCGAGGCTCACGGTGGAAGGCGTAGGCTATAGCACACAAAAATCTGGGAATCAATCGAAATTCTAGTTTTATAGTCGTAAAATGCCAAAAGATGAGGAACAGTCACAGAGGGGCGATGACGATGGTTCCTTAGTTTGTGTTTATTGATCCAGAATAATTTTAGGCGATCCAAGTTCGTGGGCCCGTGCCCATGCATAAGCACACTAAAAATGGAAATCTAGCGTAATTTCAGTTTTATGGCCGTAAAAAGTCAGAAAAAGAGAAACGCTTATGATGGGGTAGTGACTATGGTTTATTAGGCTGTATTTGATAGACAAGGATAATTTTTAGGCGATTCGGGTCCGGAGCCCCGACCTATGAGGAAGGCGTGGGCAATAGCACGCAGAAATCTGGAAATCAAGAGGAATTCCGTTTTTATGGCCGTAAAATACCTAAATATTATAAACAGTCATAGAAATATGGTGAGTTATTTTCCTTAGGTCATTTTTAATGGCCTGAAAACATTTTAGGCAATCCGGGTCCAGGGGCCCGTGATGAAGGCGCGAGCAATAGCACACAAAAATCTGGAAAATCGGCGAAATTCCAGTTTTAGGGCCGTAAAATGCCAAAAAATTAGGAACGGTCATGGTGGGGTACTGATTATGGTTTCGTAAGTCACTTTATATAGCTAAATTTATTTTTAGGTGATTCGGGTACGGGGGCCCGGCCTATGCGGAAGGAATGGGCTATATCATACGAAAATATGGAAATCGGATGGAATTCCAACTTTATGGCCGTAAAATACCTAAAACTGTGGAACGGTAATGGCAGGGCAGTGACTATGGTTCCTTATGTCGTATTTGATGACCTGAAAAATTTAGACGATTCGGATCTAGGGGCCCGTGCCCATGCAGAAGACATATAGCACACCAAATTATGAGAATTGGGTGGAATTCTAGTTTTATGACCGTAAAATGCCAAAAATGAGGAACGGTCATAGAAAGATGATGAATATGGTTCCTTAAGTCGTATTTGATAGCCTGAAAAAAATTTAGCCTATTCTAGTATGGGGTCCCGGCTCATGCGGAAGGCGTGGCTATGTCACATGAAAATGTGGAAATCGGGAGGAATTCAAGCTTTATGGTCGTAAACCGCCAAACAAATGAGGAACGATCATGGCAGGGCGGTGAATATTGTTTTTTAGGTCGTATTTAATGGCACAAAATATTTTAGGCATTACGGGTCCAAGGGTCCCGACCCATGCTGAAGACATGGGCCATAACACATGAAAATATGGAAATCGGGCGGAATTCAAATTTATGGCCGTAAAACCCCCAAAACAATAAGGAACGTCATAGCAAGGTAGTGATTATGGTTCCTTAGATCGTATTTAATGGCACAAAAAAAATTAATTTGTTCCGGGTCTGAGGGTCCTGGCCCATGCGGAAAGCATGGGCTATAGCACACGAAAATATGGGAATCAGGCAAAATTCTAGTTTTTATGGCTGTAAAATGCCAAAAAAATGAGGAACGTTCATGGAGGTGTGGTGACTATAGTTCCTTAGGTCATATTTTATGACCTACAAAAATTTTAGGCGATCCGGGCCCATGCATAAGGCATGGGCTATAGTACACGAATCGGGCAAATATCAAGTTTTATGGCCTTAAAATGACAAAAAACAAGGAAAGACTATGGCGGCGATCCGGGTCAAGGGGCCTGGGGCCGTAAAATGCTAAAAAATGAAGAAAGGTCATGCCGAGGTGGTGACTGTTATTCGTGGGCTATAGCACACGAAAAATCTGAGAATCGGACGAAATTCCAATTTTATAGTCGTATAAAGTGAACAAATGAGCAATTGTCATGGCAGAGTTGTGACTAAGATTCCTTAGGTCGTATTTGATGGCCCAAATAGGTTTTAGGCGATCCAGGCCCGGGGTCTTGGTCCCATGTGGAAAGTGTGGACTGTAGCACACAAAAATCTGGAAATCGAATGAAATTCCAGTTTTATGATTGTAAAATGCCAATAAACGTGAAACGGTCATCGCGATGTGGTGACTATGGTTCCTTAGATCATTTTTAATGCCTTGGAAAAATTTTAGGCAATCCAGGTCTAGGGGCTCCGGCCCGTAATAAAGGTGTGGGCGATAGTACACGAAGATCTGGGAATCGAACAAAATTTCAGTTTTATGGCCATAAAATGCCAAAAATGAGGAACAGTCATGGCGGGGCGGTGACTATGGTTCCTTAGGTCAATTTATATGGCCCAAAAAACATTTACGCGATACGGGTCCAGGTATGCGTGGGCTATAGCACACCAAAAGATGGGAAACGAACGAAATTCCAGTTTTATGGCTGTAAAATGCCAAAAATAAGGAACGATCAGAGCGAGATGGTGACTATGGTTCCTTAGGACGTATATGATAGCCTGGAAAAATTTTAGGTGATCCACTTCCGGGAGCCCGGGCCCAGGCGGAAGGCGTTGGCTATAACATACGAAAATCTAAAAATCGGACGGATTTCCAGTTTTACAGCCGTAAAACACTAAGAAATAAGGAACGATCATGGTGGAGCGGTAACTATGGTTCCTTAGGTCATTTTTTATGGCCCGAAAATGTTTAGGCTATCCGAGTCTGGGGCCCATACCCATGCGAAAGGAGTGGGCTATATCACGTGAAAATCATTGAATCGTCCAGAATTCTAGTTTTATGGTCGTAAAATACCAAAAAATGAGGAACGGTCATGACGGGGCTGTGACTATGGTTCCTTAGGTCATTTTTATAGACTTGCAAATTTTTAGGCGATCCGGGTCCAGGAGATTGGGCCTATGCGGAAGGCGTGGGCTATAACACATGAAAATCTAGGAATCACGCAGAATTCTAATTTTATGGCCGTAAAATGCCAAAATTTGAGGAACGGTCACGGCGGGGTGGATACTATGGTTCTTTAAGTCATATTAAATGACCTAGAAAAATTTTAGGTGATCCGAGTCCGGGGGCCCGGCCCATGTGGTAGGCGTGGGCTATAACAAACGAAAATCTAGGAATCAGGCGGAATTCTAGTTTTCATGGACGTAAAATGCAAAAAAATAAGGAAGTGTCATGTCAGGGTGGTGACTATGGTTCCTTTGGTTGTATTTGATGGCCTGAAAATTTTGTAAGTGATTCGGGTCCGAGGGGCCCTGGCCTATGCGGAAAGGGTGGGTTATAGCACACAAAAATCTAGGAATAGGGCGAAATTTCACTTTTATGGCCGTAAAATACAAAACAAAAAAGAACAATAATGGTGGGGTGGTGACTACGATTCCAAGTCCGATGGTCCCAGCCCATGGAGAAGGCGTGGGCTATAGCACATGAAAATATGAGAATCGGACGGAATTTTTTTTGTGGCCGTAAAATGCCTAAAAATGAGGAACGGTCATGGCAGGGTGCTGACTATGATTCCTTAGATTGTATTTGATGATGCAGAAAAACTTTAGGTGATCCTGGTTAGGGCCCGTATCCATGCGGAAGGCGTGTGCTATAGGACACCAAAATATAGGAATCGGGCAGAATTCTAGTTTTATAGCTTTAAAATACCTAAAAATTAGGAACGGTCATGCCAGGGCGGTGACTATGGTTCCATAGGTCGTACTTGATGGCCCAGAAAAATTTATGCGATCCTGGTTCGGGGGCCCGGGCCCATGCATAAGGAGTGAGCTATAGTATACGAAAATTTGGGAATCGAGCAGAATTCAAGTTTTATGGCCATAAAATGCTAACAAAAACAAGTAATGGTCATGGAAGGGCAGTAACTATTGTTCCTTCGATCGCATTTGATGACACAAAAAAATTTTCGCCGATCCATGTTGGCGGCCTAACCCATGCGGAATTCTAGTTTTATGGCCATACAAAGTGAAAACATTAAGTACGGTCATGGAAGGGTTGTGACTAAGGTTCCTTAGGTATTACTTGATAGCCCGGAAAAATTTTAGGCGATCCGGCTCTGGGTGCATGTGGAAGGCGTAGGCTATATCACCCGAAAATCTGGGAATCGGGCTGAATTTTAGTTTTATGGCCGTAAAACGCAGAAGAAATAAGGAACGACCATGGAGATGTGGTGATTATGGTTCCTTAGGTCATTTTTGATGGCTTGGAAAAATTTTAGGTGACCCGGGTCCAGGAGCCCGGGCCATGATGAAGGCGTGGTTTATATCACACGAAAATTTGGGAATCGGGCGAAATTCCACTTTTATGGTCGTAAAATGCCAAAATAATGAGGAGCGGTCATAGCTGGGGTGGTGACGATGGTTTCTTAATTCGTATTTTATGGTCCGGATATATTTTAGGTGATATGAGTCCGGGGGCCTGGGCCTATGCGGAAGTTGTGGCTATAGCATACGAAAATTTAGAAATCTGGCGAGATTTAAAATTTATGGCCGTAAAATGCCAACAAATGAGGAATGGTCCTGATGGAGTGGTGAATATAGTTCCTTTGGTCGTATTTGTTGACCCAAAATATTTTTTTAAGTGATCCGGATCCGAAGGCCAGGGCCCATGCAGAAGGTGTGGCCTATAACACATGAAAATCTGAGAATCAGGCGAAATTCCAATTTTATGGCCGTAAAAAGTTAAAAAATGAGGAACGGTCATGGCAGAGTTTGACTATGGTTCCTTAGGTCATATTTGATGGACCGGATAATTTTTCGGCAATACGAGTCCGGGTGCGGAATTTCAATTTTATGCCCGTAAAATGCCAAAAAACGAGAAACGGTCATAGTGAGGCAGTAACTATGGTTCCTTAAGTCGTATTTGATGGACCTGAAAACTTTTAAGAGATTCGGGTCCAAGCGCTTAGTCCCATGCATAAGGCATATAGTACACAAAAATATGGGAATAGGACCGAATTCCAATTTTATGGCCGTAAAATACCAAAAAATGAGGATACGTCATGGCGGGCGGTGACTTGGTTCCTTAGGTCGATTAATGTGGCCCAAAATCTTTTTAAGCAATTCAGGTCCAGAGGCCTGAGCCCATGCAGAAGTCGGGAGCTATAACACATCAAAATTTAGGAATCAGATGGAATTCCAATTTTATGATCGTAGAAGGCCAAAAAACGAAGAACATTCATGGAGGGGTGGTGATTGTGGTTCCTTTGGTCATATTTGATGGCCAGGAAAATTTTTAGTCTATCCGATTCTGGGGTCCTGGGCCCATGCGGAAGGCGTGGGATATAGCATATGAAAATTTGGGAATCGGACAAAATTCAAGTTTATGGCTGTAAAACGCTAAAAAGGTGGAATGGTCATGGTGGGGTGTTGAATATGGTTCCTTAGGCTGTATTTGATAACCCATAAATATTTAGGTGATCCGAGTCCGGGGCTCGGGCCCATACAAAAGTCGTGGGCTATAACATACGAAAATATGAAAAACTGGCAGAATACTAGTTTTATGGTCGTAAAAAGTCAAAAAACGAGGAACAGTCATGTCAAGATGGTGACTATCGTTTCTTAGATCGTCCTTGATGACTCAGATAATTTTTTGGCAATCCCGGTCCGGGTCCCGGCCCTTTGCGGAAGGTGTGGGCTATAGCACATGAAAATTTGAGAATCGGGCGAAATTCCAATTTTATGGCCACAAAAACAAAACGAGGAACGGTCATGGAGAAGCGGTGACTATGGTTCCTTAAGTCGTATTTTATGGCATAGAAAATATTTAGGAGATTCGGGTCGGAGGGCCTATCCCATGCGGAAGGTGTGAGCTATAGCACATGAAAATCTAAGAATCGGGTGGAGTTCCGGTTTTATGGCCGTATAAAGTGAATAACTAGGAATGGTTATAGAGGGGTGGTGACTATGGTTTTTTAGTTCGTATTTGATGGCCCGGATAAATTTTAAACGATCCGAGTCCGAGTTCCTAGGCCCGTGCGAAAGGCGTGGTGATACATCCCGTACTTTTCTACGTTGGATTTCTCATAAGATAATTAACATAAGTTCAATGACAAGACTATTTTTGATGTTATAATTGCTTATGATATTTATAACAAGTGATAAGTAAAGTCGTGCAGGTGAAATGGTAAACGAGTTAATGAAATGAGGTTGGTCGAAGTTTGACATTTGGAGATAAAATATAGTTCAAGCTATAATACCCGGTATTTATGGACTAGTATCATATAAGGTACCACATGATCATAATAGTAAGATGTATAAAGTGTGTTAAAAAGTTAGTATTTTAATTAATTTGAGACAATTCTCAATTATGTGGATAATTAGTTAATTATTAATTTTTAGTGGAAGATTAACTAAGTAATTAAAATGTTTGGAACACATGAAAATTTGGGAATCGGGCGAAATTTCAGCTTAATGACCGTAAAATGACAAAAAACGAGAAGTGGTCATTGGGGGGGGGGGGGCGATGGCTATGGTTACTTTGGTCGCATTTGATGGCCCGAAAATTTTTTAGGTTGTCCGGGTCTGAGGGACAAAATCCATGCGAAAGGCATGGGCTATAGCACACGAAAATTTGGGAATTGGGCGGAATTCAAAGTTTATCGCTGTAAAACGCCAAAAGCTGAGGAACGGTCATGGCGAGGCGGTGAATATAGTTCCTTTGGTCGTTTTTGATGGCTTGGTAAAATTTTAGGCAATACAGGTTTGGGGCCCTGGCCCATCTAGAAGGCGTGCACACAAAAATCAGGGAATCGGGCACAATTCCAGTATTATGGCTGTAAAACACCAAAAAATGAGGAACGATCATGGCGAGGCGGTGAATATGATTCCTTCGGTCGTATTTTACTGCCCGAAATTTTTTAGGCGATCCGGGTTCAAGGTCCGTGGCCGATGCAGAAGGCGTGGACTATAGCACACAAAACTTTGGAAATCAAGCAAAATTCTAGTTTTATGGCCGTAAAACTCTAAAAACGTTGAACGATCATGGAGATGTGGTGACTATGGTTCTTAGGTCATTTTTAATGGCCTAAAAAATCTTTAGGCGATCCGGGTCCGGAGACCCCTGTCCATGCGTAAGGCATGGGATATAACACACGAAAATGTAGGAATTAGGCAGAATTCTAATTTTATGACCGTAAAATGCAAAGAAATGAGGAAAGGTTATGGAGGGGCAGTGACTATAGTTCCTTAGTTCGTATTTGAGGTCCCGAAAAATTTTTAGGCAATCCGGGTCCAGGGGCCCAGGCCCACGGCGGAAGAAGCACATGAAAATATGAGAATCGAGCGGAATTTGAGTTTTATAACAGTAAAACGCCAAAAAATGAGAAAAGATCATGACGGGATAGTTATTATGGTTCCTTTGGCCATTTTTTATGGCTCGAGAAATTTTACGCGACCCGGGTGTCACACCCCTTTTCTACCCCTCCAAAAGATAATGTGTGTTATGGATTGTGGGTTAAAGAGTTTTTTCCAATTAAAGTGACAAATTTGAAATAGGGATTATTTTGTTATTCAGAGTCGTCACTTGGAATTGATTTTTGGGTATTCCAAGTCACCTTTTATTTGATCCCTATTCAAAGAAAAGTTTGGCTCTTTTATTATTGATCTGCGAAAACAAAGTCCGGGTAAGAAATTCTGTTAACCGGGGAGAAGGTGTAAGGCATTCCCCGAGTCCCGTGGTTCTAGCACGGTCGCTTTATTGACTATATTTGGCTTATACTATTTTTTGGATAACTTGTGTTTTATTGGTTCTCATCTTTTACCTATGTCCGCTTTATTGCTTGATTAAAATTATGAAAAAAAAGTTATCTTGAAATAAGTTACGCGTTCTAATACTTATTTTGTTACATATCACAATTATGCCACGGAGACCATACACATAGCCATGATATTTAATTATTTAAAGCGCACCTAAATAAACTAGCGCACTTGAAGTATTTTCCTAAACTAATTTAAGATTATTGTAAGGCCAAAAGTTATGGAATTGTTTGTGGAAAAAGTGTATGATTTTAGATATTTGAATAAATAAATTATCATATACCAATACCCTACATCCCAACAATTGAAGCTTAAACTTATTAGTGTCCAAATCTTCCAAACTTTTAGCAAGTTTGAATACTATATTTTCAGAAACATGATTAAACATATAACATTTAAGGATTGATTTACATTATTATTTATAAAGTTTAAAGATAAATAAATAAAATCACATAAAATAAGATTAAAAAAAAGAGGGAAGAATAAACCTTTTCATGCAAGATTTTTAATTAAATGAGTCTCCAAGAATATGTACAATAACTCAGACGAACGCCGAACAAGCATAAGCAAAGATGATCATCAAAGCCGGTGAACAGAGCTCCAACGGAATCCTCGACCTCGACTGTTAACACCACTCTTTGGCGTGTAAAAGGGGATGTTTTGAAGTATTTTTTGTTGGGTTTTGGGGTGTTGAATGGCTGGAAATTTTCAAAAGAAAGAGGAAGAAAGAATAACACGAGTAGAAATTGTCGTAGCGTAGAAGAAGAAAAAATTTGTTTCTCTCAATTCTCCCCTCTTTTCTCTCCTTTTTTTTCTCATCAGATTTTCTCTTCTATTTACAGCAAAATTTTCGAAATTTTTCAGATTTTATTTTTATTTTTTTAAAAATATTTTATTATTTTTTAATTAAAAGAAATCCCACTTACAATTTACTTTTCTTTTTTATAAAAAGAAATCCCACCTTTATTTACTTTTATTTTTTAAATTCCAACTTTAATTACTTTTATCTTATTTAAAAGCTCACTTTTTTTACTTTTAAAAGAGGATTCCACTTATTTTACTTTTCTTAAAAAAATAATCCACTTTCTTTTGCTTTTCTTACAAAAATTCTACTTTCTTTTACTTTAATTTTTTTTAATTTTTAGCTACCTTTATATTTATTTTTTAATTCCAACTTTCTTTACTTTTCATTTTTCTAAAATTTTCACAAAACTTTACTTTTAATTTTTCACTTTCTTTTACTTTTTAAAAGAGAATTCCACCCACTTTTACTTTTATTTTTTTTATTCCATACTTCCCTTTTTCTTATTTTTTATATCTCACCCGAAAATTAAAAAAAAAATTAATATTTTTCGGATTTTTTTTATTATTTTAAAAAATAATAATAGTAATAGTAATAATTCACCTTTTAAAATTTTGTATTTTTACCCTATAATAAAAAGTATAACAAAGCTAAAAATTGTAGGTTAAAACCCCTAAAATATTTACATAGAAGAAGTGACAAAAAATTAAATATTGTCAAAAATTAGGTGCTCACACCTGGCTAATGGGGCTCGAGCACATGCTATAGAACACGTAAATCCTAGAATCGCGTAGAATTCCAGTTTTATGGCCGGAAAACGCAAAATATTAAGGGACGGTCATGGCGGGGCGGTGAATATGGTTACTTGGGTCATATTTGATGGCCCAAAATTTTTTAGGCAATCCGGGTCCTAGATCCTGGGACCATGCAGGACACGAAAACTTAGGAATCCGGTAGAATTCTAGTTTTATGGCCGTAAAATGCCAAAAAATAAGGAACGGCCATGGTGATCCGATTACTATGACTTCTTAGGTCGTTTTTAACCAAAAAAAAATTTAGGCGATCCGTGTCCGAGGCCCGGGCCCATGATGAAGGCGTGGGCTAAAGCATGCAAAAATTTGGGAATCGGGCGGAATTCCAATTTTATAGCCATAAAACACCAAAAAATGAGGACGGTAATGGCTAGGGGTGACTATGGTTCCTTAGGTCGTATTCGACAGCCCAAAAAATATTTTAGATGATCCGGGTCCGGGGGTCCCTGCCCATGCATAAGGCATTGGATATAACACACGAAAATTTGGGAATCAGTCGGAACCCAAATTTTATTGTCTTAAAACGCCAAAAAGCGAGGACCGGTCATGGCGGGACGGTGACTATGGTTGCATTGGTCAAATTTGATGGCCCGAAAAAGTTTTAGGCGATCTATGCCCCGGGACCCTGGCCCCTGAGAAAGGCGTGAGATATAGCATACGAAAATCTGGGAATCGGGCAAAATTCCAGTTTTATGGCCATAAAATACTAAAAACGAGGAAAGATCATGGAAGGAAAGTGACTATTGTTCCTTAGGTCTTATTTGTTGGTCTCGAAAAGGGTAATGAAATCCGGGTCCGGGGACCCGGGCCCATGCGAAAGGCGTGGGCTATAGCACCCAAAATTCTAGGAATCGGGCGACAGTCATGGAGAGGGGTGAATATGGTTTCTTAGCTCGTATTTGATGGCCCAGAAATATTTTCAGCAATCCGGTTCTGGGGCCTTGGGCCCATGTAGAAAAGGTGGGCTATAGCACATAAAAATCTAGGAATCGAGCGTAATTTCAGTTTTATGCCCGTAAAATGCCAACTAACAAGGAATGATCATGGAAGGACAGTGACTATGGTTCCTTAGGTCATTTTAGATGGCCTAGAGAAATTTTAGGGGATCCGAGTCTGAAGCCTCGGGCCCATGTGGAAGGGGTTGGCTATTGCATATGAAAATTTGAGAATCGGCTGGAAATCTATTTTTATGGCCGTAAAACACCAAAAAATAAGGAACGGTCATGGCGGGGTGGTGACTATGGTTCCTTAGGTCATTTTAGATTGCCAAGAGAAATTTTAGGCGATCCGGGTCTGAAGCCTCGGGCCCATGTGGAAGGCGTGAGATATAGCACATGAAAAATTTGAGATTCGGGCAGAATTCCAGTTTGATGGCTCTAAAATGCCAAAAAAATGAGGAATCGTCATGGCGGAGTGGTGACTATGGTTCCTTCAATCGTATTCGATAGCTTGAAATTTTTTTAGGCGATCTGGGTCTGGGGGCTCGGGCCCATACGTAAGGCGTGGGATATAACACACGAAAATCTAGGAATTGGGTGAAATTCTAGTTTTATGGCCGTAAAACGCCAAAAACGAGTAACGGTCATGGCGGGGCGCTGAATATGGTTCCTTAGGTCGTTTGTAATGTCTCAAATTTTTTTTAGGTAATTCAAGTCTGGGAGCCTGGCCAATGCGGAACGCGTGGTCTATCACACACGAAAATTTGAGAATCGGGCATAATACAAGTTTAATGGTCGTAAAACGCCATAAAAAAGGAATAACCATGGCAGGGTGGAGACTATGGTTCCTTAGGTCGTACTTGATGTCCCAGAAATATTTTAGGCGATCCGGATCCGGGGGCCCAGGCCTATGCAGAAGGTGTTGGCTATACCACACGAAAATCTGAGAATTGGGCAGAATTCTAGTTTTATGGCCATAAAACGCCCAAAAAAAGAGTAATGGTCATGGCACAGCGGTGACTATGGTTCCTTATATCGTATTTGATAGCCTGAAAAAATATAAGACGATTCAGATTCGGGGGCCCTGGGCCATGCGAAACGCATGGGCAAAAACTAGCACACAAAATCTGAGAATCGGGCAGAATTTTAGTTTCATGGCCGTAAAATACCAAAAAACGAGGGACGGTCATGACAAGGCGGTGACTATAGTTCCTTAGGATTTATTTGATGGCCTGAAAAAATTTTAGGCGATCCATATCTGGGTTCCTGGGCCCATGCGGAAGGAGTGGGCTATAGCACACGAAACTCTAGGAATCGGACGAAATTCAAGTTTTATGATCGTAAAACACGAAAAAACGAGGAACGGTCATGTCGGGGCAGCGACTATAGTTACTTAGGTCATTATTTATGGCCTAAATTGTTTTTATACAATCTGAGCCTGGGGGGACCGGGCCCATACAGAAGGCATGGGTTATATAGCACACAAAAATATGGGAATCGGGAGAAATTTCGATTTTATGTCCCCAAAACGCCATAAAAGGAGGAATGGTCATTGCGAGGAGATGGCTAATTTCCTTAGGTCATTTTTTATGGGCCGATAAAATTTTAGGCGATTTGGGTCTGGGCATCCGGGCCCATGCAGATGGCGTGGGATATAACATACGAAAATCTAGGAATCGAGCACAATTTTAGTTTTATGGCCCTAAAATGCCAAAAAAAGAGGAACATTCATGGCGAAGAAATTATTAATGTTCCTTATTTTGTTTTTGATGGGCCGATAAAATTTGAGGAGATCCGGGTCCAGGCGCACAGGCCAATGCAGATTGTGTGGGCTATAACATACGAAAATTTATGAATCGGGCGGAATTTCAGTTTTATGGCCCTAAAGACCAAAAAAGAAGGAACGGTCATGGCGAAGCGATGAATAATGTTTCCTAGGTCATTTTTTGATAGGTCGACAAAATTTTAGTCACTCTGGGTCCCGACACCCGGTCTATGCCGATGGGGTGGGTTATAGCACACGAAAATATGAGAATCCAGCGGAATTCTAGTTTTTTGTACCTAAAATGATAAAAAAAGGAGGAACAGTCATGGCGCGGTGATGATTAATGTTCCTTAGTTCGTTTTGATAGGCCGGAACCATGCAGATGGCATGGGCTATAGAGCACACGAAAATTAGGAATCGAACGGATTTCTAGTGTTACGATCCTAAACGCCGAAAAATAGGAACAGCCTTAGCGAAGTGATGACTGATGTTCCTTAGGTCATTTCTTATGGGCCAGCAAAATTTTAGGCGATCCGAGTCCAAACACCCTGGCCCTTGCAGATAGCGTGGGCTATAGCGCACGAAAATCTAGGAATCGGACGGAATTCCAGTTTTATGGTCCTAAAATGCCAAAAAGGAGGAACGATCATGAAAAGACGAAGACTAATGTTCCTTAAGTCGTATTTAATGGGCCATAAAAATTCTAAGTGATCCGGGTCTGGACGCCACGCAGATGGCGTAGGCTATAACACACGAAAATCTATAAATTAGACGGAATTCTAGTTTTATGATTGTAAAATGACAAAAAATGAGGAACGATCATGGTAGGGTGGTGACTATAAGCAATTAGTATTTGTCACTAGGCTATTTCTCTTGGTCCTACAAAATTTTAGGCCAATTAGAGTCTGTCAAAAAGATTCTATAAAATCAGCATGTACTTTACACAAGAAAAACAAGATATAATCACAACTTCATGTTAGATGATCCTAAAATGCCATAAAATGAACCCAAAGTCTTGGCGAAACAATAAATATTAATCATTAGGTTGTTTTCTATGGACCTACAAAATTTTAGGCGAATCGGAGTTAGTCAAAATAATTCTACAAAATCAACAATGTACTAATACACATGAAAAGATGGATATAAACACAAATTCGTATTGAATGACCTCAAAATGCCATAAAATGAATCTGAAAGTCATGATCAAGTAATAAGCATTGGTCATTAGGTCGTTTCCCATGGACCTACAAAATTTCAATCCAATCGGAGTACGTTAATTATTTTTACAAAATGAGCATGTATTAATACACACAAAAAAGTAGATGTAATTACAAATTCTTGTTGCATGATCCCGAAAAACCATAAAATAAACCTGAAAGTCATGGCGAGCAATAAGTATTGGTCACTAGACCATGTCATGTGGACCTACAAAATTTCAGGTCAATCGGAGTCCGTCAAAAAAATCTACAGAATCAGCATGTATTAATACACATGAAAAGTGGATATAATTACAATCGCGTTGCTTGACCCAAATGCCATAAAATGAACCCAAAGTCATGGTGAATCAATAAGTATTGGTCATTAGACCGTTTTCTATAGACCTACGACATTTCAGGCCAATCAGAGTCAGTCAAAAAAATTTGAACAAATTAGTATGTACTAACGTACACGAAAAATTAGATATAACAACAACAACATACCCAGTAAAATCCCACTAATGGGGTATGGAAAGAGTACAATGTACGCAGACCTTACCCATATACCGGAAGGGTAGAGAAGCTATTTCTGGAAGACCCTCGGCTCAACAGAAGAGACAATAATATCATAAAAGAAATAAAAGAAAAGGTCTGTCACAGCAAAAGAAACCATAAAGGTAATAACAACATCGTAAGAGACATACACGAAAAATTAGATATAATCACAAATTTGTGTTGCATGATCGTGATAGTTTCACATTGCCAACTTTCAACAAATACAACCAAAATGTCCTAGGAACATCCAAATCTAAATTTGATTATACGCGCAAGTCCAAAATCACCGCCTATTGAAACCATCAAACCCCGATGTCTAGGTAGTCTACCCAAAAGTTAAATATTAGGCAGCTTTTTCAACTTAAAGCTTCCCCTGAACCTTACGAACATCAATTTATCCATATAAGCAATTCGTAATACATTTTTGAAACTACTCAACGTCTTAAACTGTCATACGGAATGCTAAAGCTCGAAACGATCGATCCAGTCGTTACAAGTATGGAACTAAAACAGGTTACATCTCCTGTCAAAGCCATGTAAGAATAGTGAGGAGTTGGTAGGCATTGCAGATTTCAAAGGTAGTAGAAAGAGCAACTTCAGTGTCTATTGGTGAACTGAACACCTCAACTAACCCCTTTATCATTTAGACACTTCAAGTGTCTATTAAGCAGATCGAGTAAATACCCCAGTACAACACATATGTGTGAGTTACACTTGTCGATGACGTGTCAAATGAGCCAATTAGTGAATGACACGTGTTATTTTTAATGAAATCTTAACACATATAATTAACCAAAAAAGAAAATGAATTTAAAGAAGGGAAAAAACCCTTTCCCCTCAGTTTAACCAAAGCAGCGCTCCCCCTCTCCCCCATCCCCCTCCCCCCCCCCCCCACAACTCATCTTCTTCATTCCACCCAAAACCAGCGCCAACCCCCCCTCACACCACCACCCCGCATTCATCTTCTTCCTTCTGCCCCTCTTCTGCGTCCCCCATCAACTTCATCTTCTTCTTGTTCTTCTTTCCACCTTCTTCTCCCACACGCCCTACATAACATTTACCCATCCATATTTAAAATCTAAAATCTCTCCATAAAACTAATACAAATATGAAACAACAAAGAATAACCAAACAGAGAACATACTAAGGAATCACTGATGGACCTTGCCGGAGAAAGCTCATCTCTTTCGCCGAAAGAAAAGAATGGATTTGGTTAGTACGAAGTACCAAAAAAACAAATCTGAATCAGATGGCATTAGGCTGATTTTTTACTTTGTTTAAGATATTAATAGTCGATAAACTAAATTAAAATTTGGCTGAAAGCATTGTGAAGCTTCTGTCCATAAAATGGAACTGATTATAGACCTCAACCAAATCCTCATCCTATCCAAGAACCTCCATTTTAAATAATATTTCAAATTATTTAATTGATGATGATATATTTGGTATTTTGATATTTTGTAATGGAGGCAAAGGTGATTTAGGGTAGAGGAGGGTATTGAATGGTGGACGAGAGAATTGGAGGAGAAGTGGATATGAAAATTAAGTGGGGTCCACATTATTTTAGGAAAAAAAAAAAGAAAAAACGTAATTTTAGCTAAGCAACTCGCGTCTGAGATAGTGCATTTCACGCAATGCGGGATGACATGGTCGGGTGTTTAGTTGATCTTCTTTTGTGAATAAATAAAGTGTTTAGCTGGAAATGGTCTCAGTTGAGCTGTTCAGTTGATCGTTGAGGACAACTTAAAGGAGCCGTTTATATATTTCGCCTTTTGTTTTACCTGAAATTTCGTCGATGTTATTATCCCCATCTAATAATTGACTTGTTGGGTACTGTCCCTTTTGCACTTCACATTTAAGGGTATTTAATTTAGCAGTGCAGAAATTTTTACCTGTGATTTTTGAACTCTAGTATAGCGTACTGGAGCTTTAAAATTCAGCACTGATTGCTAGAATTATTCTAAATGTCTTAGTTGGGGGCCAAAGATATCAGTACAGTCGATCTAGTGACAGATGTTGCTAATGCATTTAAAATTGAGAAAATGACACTCTATAGCCCCTAAAAAATTTAATAGCCCATATTTTTCCCCATTGACATAAAATGGCCCTCTGGCCCAAACATATTGCATCTAATAGCCCAAAACATCTATTTTGTATATTTTTTATATAGTAACAGTCTATTTTTTATATTTTTTGCATAGTGAGAGTCTATTTTGTATATATTTTATATAGTGACAGTCTATTTTGTATAGTGACCGTCTAGTATTTTTTTTTTGTATAATGATAGTCTATTTTGTATATATTTTGTATAGTGACAGTCTATTGTATATAAAATGCATAGGGGCAGTCTATTTAGTATATTTTTGTATAGTGACAATCTATTTTGTATATATTTGTATAGTGACAGTTTATTTAGTATATTTTTTGTATAATGACAGTTTATTTTGTATATATTTTATATACTGACACTCTATTATATATAAATTGTATAGTGATATTGCTATACAATTCCTCTTGCTTTCTTTTGTTTCTAGTTGGTTGTAGTAGATTTTCCTACAACCTTGAATTAATGTGAACCTCATTGGTTAAGGTATAGAAGCTACATACAGAATCGAGGAAGATGATAGGTACAACATTGGCATAATAAATCAAAACTCCAAAGTTTTCATACTATTCATGAATGTGAACATTTCATCAACAATGTACAACATAAGGAAAGCAAAGAGTATTTGTTCGACAAACAATGGACCTTGTCGCCTCGATCTGTTATACCCTTTTACCTAATATGTTGTTATTACGACTCGGACTTCCCGCCGTCGGGATCGTGATGGCGTTTAACATTGTACTCGCTGAGCAAGCCAACGTTACAAATTATTTTACCTTTTTCTTTTATCTTTTAACAATTTATGTGTTAACAAAAGTAAATCAACAGAATAAGTGCGGAAGAAAAGAATTTAACAGATTATCTTAATACTAATAACGAAACCGTAATAAAACTCCACCCAGAACTGGTGTCACAATTCACGAATATTCTACGAATACTACAAATAATGGTCTGAGCAAGGAAATATACATCTGTCTCAAAAATAGATAAAACAGAAATGAAATAGGATAGAAGAGGACGTCAGGGCCTGCGGACACCTGCAGGACTACCTTGGGTCTCCGATGGACTGAAGGCAGCAACCTTGAACTATGGTCCGTATGGTCCAATACCGGGATCTGCACAGAAAATGCAGAGTGCAGTATTGTAGACGTGTGATTTTTGACCCTCCCCAAGATTTTTATATTTTAGCATGTAAATATTTAATTTAGCCTTAATATAGCCATTTCAACTATTTTGACTTCTTTTACTTTATTTCGTCACAAAATGAAAAATTACAAAAAAAAGATATATAATTTTTAGTTTATGTATTTCTCATAAATTTAAAAAATACAAAAATAGTACCTTACTTTTTTTAGTTTTATATCATTACGAAAATTACAAAAAAAAAATAGTTTCATTAATGTTTTGTAGTCATTTTAATCTTGAAAAATACCCAAAAAATAGTTTTGTTTTAATTGTGAGTCTCATTTTAATAGCTATTTTGCTTACGTAGGATTAATTAAATAAGATAGTATTTTATTCTCGGTTGCGGGGAAAGAATAACATTTGGGTTCAAACGACCCATTTTTAGGCCCAAAATTCGGACCTAGCCCATAACAACCCGAGACCAATATCCATACCCAAGCCCACTACCCTAAAACCCTAAACTAACCTAGACCTATAAATACACTACTTACTCCTTCAGCCGACAGAGAGGAGAGACCACATACACGCTTGTTCTCTTCTTCTTCTTCATGAAGAAAGAACTTAACAAAAAAATAAAATAAAAACTAAACCAGTTGCACCCCCAACGCCTGAACTACCAGCGAACGACCATAGTCAGCCCCCGTCCCCATCGTCCCTTACGTCCAGCAGCAACCAAGCAACGAACAGCAGACCCGGCGGCAAGCAGCGCTGCTGCTGCTGCTTCACCTGTCCTTGAACGACCCTCTCTCACGTTGCTGCTTCACCCCTCGTCCCAAATGACCACCAGCTTCTGCTCCTTCATGCAGCTGCGGCTTCATCTTCTTCGACCAGCCTACATAACACCAAAACGACCCTCCTGAGATTTCTTCTTCTTCTTCTTCGAACCAACAACAACCAGACGGACACAAACCAGGTCCGTTTTCATGTCCCTTACGTCCTCCCTTTCTGCAACTCATTTTCTGGGTGGTCGTGAGACCCATTTCTACTGCTGAAGTTCCATTAGTTTGAGTCCATGTTGTAACTCGCTCGTGAAGATCGGCTCGGAGCCGGTTGTTGAAGTCTCGAGGTCGTTTCCGTCGAGGTTTCCATTTTGGTCCAGTGATTACTGTCGTCTTTGTGTGTGAAGATTCAATGTAAGACCCACTTTCTTTATTTTGGATTTGTTCTGCTTACATGTTTCTGTCTATGTATTTTGCTTCTTCAGTAACTTGTGTGAAGATTAATGTTTTCTTTGATTATTTGTTTTGATTTAGACACTAATCCATTAAGAGTGTGAATCCAGCTCATTTTCCGTTTCTCCTGTATAGCCCATTTTGAAGAAAGAGAAAGACCATCCAACAAATATGGAAATAGGTATCATAATGTAGTAACTGTGTTTGTTTATATGTTGAAATTGATTTCGACTGATTTTCATCCCCTTTTATTAAGTTTATTTCAAATGGATCTCTGTTCTATTTAATCACAGAAGAAACGAAAATGAGAAAAGTTTTACTGTTCGGTCATGGTTGTTGCGCCAGTTATATGCCCATGTGATTATTTTACTTGTTGTTCTCTTTTTAAAAGTGAATAAAGCCATGATATCCCTGTGGCCCATGTGATTATTTTGCTTGTTGTCTTCTTTTCAAAAGTGAATAAAGTTATGATATCCTTGTGGATTCCTTTACGTTAATGTTGTCTTCATAGTTTATATTTTTTTAGTTTTTCTTGTTTTCCTTATAGTTAGCCTATGGATATGAATATCTTTAAGTGTGTTTTAATTATGAACATTCGTGCTTTAAGTTGAATGTGATCTTTTGAAATAAACCGAGGCGTGCCATTTAGCAAATTTCACGGCCCTCGCAAAGTGCAAACG
This sequence comes from Nicotiana tabacum, assembly GCF_000715075.1. Classification (NCBI taxonomy): domain Eukaryota; kingdom Viridiplantae; phylum Streptophyta; class Magnoliopsida; order Solanales; family Solanaceae; genus Nicotiana; species Nicotiana tabacum. The sequence continues at coordinate 179,525 of NC_134088.1, forward strand.
CGTAGTTGCTTTAGGCGCATATTTAATAAATTTACTTTCCTAAATTCGGGTGCGCATTTATGTGACCCAAATCAAATCTCAACGACGTTAAAATATGTTAAAAACTACGGGTGCATTTATGTGATGTGGCTCGAGACGTGCTTTAACGACTTTGTAATTCTCTTTTAAAATAATAATAATAAAATCGGCTAAAAGTTAAAATTTGCACAAAGGTTCAAAATGTATCAAAATCAGATAAATAAGCCGAATATGATAGTTGAGCGACCGTGCTAGAACCACGGAACTCGGGAATGCCTAACACCTTCTCCCGGGTTAACAGAATTCCTTACTTGGATTTCTGGTTCGCGGACTGTAATACAGAGTCAATCTTTTCCTCGATTCGGGATTCGACCGGTGACTTGGGACACCATAAATCTCCTAAGTGGCGACTCTGAATTAAATAATAAATCCCGTTTCGATTGTCCTTTAATTGGAAAAACTCTCTTTTACGCCCCTTTGCGGGGTGTAGCTGAAAAAGGAGGTGTGACAGCTCTGGCGACTCTGCTGGAGACTGGAACCCAGAATCTCCGGTTCAGGGTTCAGAATTCGAGCTTAGATGACTTGTTATGTTTGGCTTTATTTATCATCTGATTTTATTACATGTTTTGTCCTAATGTGCTAAAATGTTGCTTTTTACCGCTTTGATATTACCTGAACTGTATATATAAACTGCTACGAGATCCCTCTCTTCTCTCTCTTGAGGAGTGCACGCTGGTCGTGACTTCTTTCTGTTAGTGTCATATTCCAAAATAGAGCGAGGATTCCGAGGAGTTGCAAAACCGGATGATCTTTTGTTTACCGGTGCGCAGTTCCCATCCTCGGCTCGAGTTGTCCGCTCGGGTAAGCCAGGTCTAGAACAAACACCCAGGATAAACCTAGTATAACAAAACCTCATGCCGGATCCCTAGTAGGAACGCTTATTTGCATCATGTGCACTTGACTTAGGGGACTCAACACAAGGGTTGGGTCCGTCTAAGACAAGCAACCTGAAATGAAAAAGACCATCCTGCTGCATCCTGTTTGTTTTACGCATTTATTTGCCGCAGACTTGCATGCTGACCGGCTTCTGAAAATACTGGAATATCGGAAAAAAAAAAATAGCAGTGTAGAGAGATAATTCTGAAGAAAAAAAAACAGTTCCCAAATAGCAAACTCTGCCAAAATTTTGAGAAAACGAAAAAAATATTTTTTTAGTGTAATTTATTTAAACAAGTCTTATTTTCAGAATTAGTTTATTGTCGTTGCCCGAACTACGTCGGTTTGATTCTCACAGGATATGAGATACATAGGCATCCCTCATCGGGTCCAACCTCCCTTTTACAAAAAAAATGTCAAAATCTTTGTCATAAATAAGTCAGGTGACGCCATTCTTGCTTAAAATAATCCGAATGTCCCTAGAAGGACACCGTAAGGCTGTTTTCGCAAGAACAGCCGCCCTAAGTCAATTTTTTAATGGTTTGTGGGCGCAGCCTTAAAATCCTCCTCCCGGAAGCGCTGAAAGGTCGTGTTTTCAACCGGGTCTTTTATTTCAATTTGAAAAAGAGAAAAGAGTCAACAATAAATCGAGTAATGCCGTTTTTTGCAAAAGCCGAATGTTCCCGAAAGGGACGCCGGAAGGCTGACTTTGCATAAACGACCACTTGTAGTCATTTTTGGATTTTGACCGGTTGACTCACCCAGCTTTAAAATCTTCGTTCCCGAAGTGCTGAAAAGTCGTGTGCGGAACTGAATCTTCCTTTTAATCGGTGAAAAATTAAAAATAGTCAATTTGTTGAGTCAAATAAAATTTTATTTCTTAATCACCTTAATAAATGTGCAGGATGAGCACGATGCAAAAGGAACCTTTTTCAATAAGGATTTATGTCCACCAGATCATGGAAGATTTGAAAGATCTGCAAAAGGGCCTTGCACCAAAGCCCGCGGCGAGGCCGAACGACGCCCCGCGAGCGCCAAAATTCAAAACTCTGAAACATTCATAGTTTGAGTCTGTATTTTCCTTGTCTTCAGAGTCTGTTGTCCGTCGGAGTTTGTACTTACCTTTTTGGCATAAAGTCTGTAGTCTGTATCGACTATGTCAATTTCCTTTCAAAAAATGTTCTGCCTTGTAATAAAACGTTTTGCTAGTAAAGGTTGAAAAATCCAAAAATGGTGTCTTTAGTTTCCGCACTTGTGGCAGAACTACGTCCGGTCTGATTCATGCGGGGACATGATACGTAGGCAATCCACATAAGATTCGACAACCATCAAAAAGAAAAAATATATATATAGAAAAGAGAAAAAAATGAGTAAACAAAGAACATAAAGGAAGGCGTTCAAAAGGAGCACAATTATAAGAAACTGGAATGACGCACATAACCGAAGCAAATGCATGATAGAAAGGGTTAACTGCCTAGTTGCATTGCATCCTCAATGTGTGTTGTCCTATCTGTTAAAAACCCTAACGCTAATATGTTGCTCTCGTTTTGTTCTTTTTCAATCCTTAGAAAGGTGGTTGGTTGTGGTTCTAAAAGTAACACGTCCCTGCAACTCAAAGGCAAAAGACAATGGCAGAGAATAACAGAACTAAGTGGGTTGGTTCCGATAACCGAAAACGGCTGGTTGAACAGGACTACGGGTTGGTAGAAGAGGTAAAAATGTTGAGACAGCACATGGTGGACATGTATCAGGCCTGGATGACTGGGAAGGCACCACCCCCTCCACCACCTAGATTCCTAGATGCCGCACTTACCCAAGCCCTAACCACAATGCCAGATGATCCTCCATACCCTCCAGATCTACCCCTTTTATCTCCAAGCTCACGATGCCCAATATTACCCCTCAGAGGTTGCCCACAAAGTTCCCAACTCATGCAAACAGAGCCTTCGGGATAAGTTGCACATTGAAAATGAAAGGTTCACAGGAGGAGAAGGGAGAGATGGGATACCCAGGAAGCTGAAAGGCATAGAACAATCCTTGAAAAACAAACAAGGAAGGGAAGACCAAGGTAGCATGACTTACCAAGAACTGTGTGTGTCCCCTAATGTTCGCCTGCGCGTGGGGTTCAAAGTGCCAAAATTTAACTTGTATGATGGGTGTGGAGATCCGGTAGACCACCTGAGGGTCTATTGCAGTGAAATGAGAAGCGTTGGTGAGAAAGATGACCTGTTGATGGCATATTTCAGCAAGAGCCTGACTGGGGCAGCTTTGGACTGGTATATTCGTCAAGATGTTGGTAATTGGCCTACATTCGGTGACATGGCTCAAGATTTTGTTCGATACTTTCAGTATAGATCAGGCGTTACCCCAGATCGTTCCTCCCTATCTAAAATGGAAAAGAAGCTGGAGGAAAGCTTTAGGGAGTTTGGGCTCAGATGGAGGGAGCAAGCTGCTCGAGTCAATACCCCGATTGGCGAGGAAGAAATGGTTGAACTTTTCCTACAAACCCAGGGACCCACCTACTTCAGTCATTTGGTCCCGGTCTTGGGAAAGCCTTTCAAAGATGTGTTAAAAATGGGGGAGCTGGTAGAAGAGGGAATCAAGTCAGGCAAAATCATGAGTTGTTCGAAGGACATTCAGAACACCCCCGTAAGTTTGAGTGGAAGGAAGAGAAATAGAAAAGATGATCCGATGGGCTTTCCCGATCAACACTTCCAGCCTCGACATCGTCCCCGTGGATATCCTTGTGCACCAGATGATCCTCCCCAATGCCACTTCTCTCCACAGAACTCCCAAAATCGAGCATCGCTTTCCCAGTACCCAACTCCACAAAATGCCTATCCACCCTCACGAGCCTATCGAAAATCCTCTGGATCAGGTTTCCGGCCCAGTAAAGCATTCAAGAATGAGAGGTTGCTGAAAAAAGTAAAGGCTTTCACCCCTATGGGAGAATCATATGCCAGTTTGTTCCAAAGGTTGAAGCAATTGGACATGTTGAAGCCGATTCATATAAAAATGCCAAACCCTCTGTCAAAGAAGTTTGATTTTTCTCAGAGGTGTGCATATTGCTCAGATGCCCCGGGGCATGACATAGAGAAGTGTTGGAATCTGAAGAAAGCAATTCAGAAGCTTATTGATGCAGGTGACATTGTCGTGCAAAATCCAGATGCAACGGACACTAGCCAAAGTCCATCGCCTATTCGTAATGAGATGCATACGGTGAGTATGACTTGTTTTGAGAGGGAATATGAGAATTCTTCTGAGATCCTCGAAGGTTCGCGCGCTGCAAAGTTTTCAGTGCTATCAGAGGTTGATCTTAAGAACGAGCCAGCAAAGGTAACCCAAAAGCAATTTGTTAAGAACAATGAGGTGGAAGTTTGTGAAGGTCCTAGTAATATTGATGCAGAATGCAGTGGCTAAGATGCCGAGCTTGGCAATTGGAAAGATGCTCCTTTCTTGGTTAGTCAGAGAGGAGTTTTGTGGTTTATTTTGTTGTCATTTCTGTTGTCCGAGTTATTTCAAGGGGGTAATCCGGATATTGTCTTGTGGCTCAAATCCTTCTATCCTTTTATTTTTCCTAGTTTGTTTAGTCATAGTAACCAATCTAATGTTGTCTAAGTTTGTTCTAGGTTTGTAACCCCAGTTTAGTTTGTTTGTTTTGTCGTCCAAACCCTTTCACCATCTATTTAATGCAATTTTCTGTTTTCCGTAATTTCCAGTCATTTTCGTTTAGTTCTCTTTTCTTTTATAGTTCTTTTCCTGATTGATTTATAGTGACATGACATGCACGCGTAATCCTAGGCCTGGTCTTAGAAGTCGATTTAGTCATGAAACAATGAAACAATTTTGGAAATGATAGGGGCATTGGAGGGAGGTAAGTAAAGGCATTTTGCGATCTCTTCAAGCCCGAAATGTGTGAAACTGGGGTAGACAGAACATAAAGAAACCCTATCAAAATGTATCATGTCAAATCGGTTTGAAGCTAAAGGCAAGTCTACCCAAATTGGCAGGGGCCGTTCGTGGTAATGAGAGTGAGGGTGTTGTCCTATAGTGCTCTGTAGTTGACAGATATATAATGCGCATGTGTGGACATGGTTATCAAGTCTGGTACAATCAAAAGATGTTACGAATGTTTTTCTTTGTTTGTTTAATTGTGTTGTTTGTACTTGGCATGTTTTGAAGATTGGAATAACGAAGGCATTTTGTTCTGCTATCTAAACACTTTATCCTTCGTTACACCTTTTGAGCCTTATTTATTTTTCTTTCATACCCCTTTTTTGGAATCAGTAGCAAAGATCAGAAACGCGAGCGTGAAAGATAAGTAAAGGAAAAAGAGAAAAGAAGAAGAATGAAAAGGAGAAAAAAAGAGAAGAACAAGAAAAATGAAAAAAAAGAGAAGAAAAAGAAAAATGAAAAAAAAGAGAAGTGAAAACAACAAAACAACGAAAAGTGAAAAAGAAGAAGGAAAAGAAAAGAGAAAAAAAAAACAAAAAAAACACAACAACAAGGTAATTTCTATGGCATGAACTACGTTCTACCTGATTCCTTTTAAGGATACGTAGGCAGCCTCACGGTTCGGTCCCATCAAAATAAAAATCCAAAGTCCCCAAGCAAAGAAACTGGGGCAGAAGTTGCGGTTGTAGTAGGAAATCTGATTCCAAACGTTGTAATTTTGAACCCATGTGAATTGTTTTGAGCCTTGTTGATACCCTTTCTTTCTAAAACCCTATCCAAAAGCCCACGTTACGGTCCAAAGAAAGACCTTCCGATCAGTCTTCAAGAGATGCCAAGCCGAGCAAGTAGAGGTGACTCATATCAGGGGAAACACTCCAAGCCAAACAAGGGAAAGGAAAAATGAGAGAGTCTTATTGGTGAAAACCCTCGCGGGCACTGTAAGGCGACAGTAAGTTGAGAGAAAGAACAAAATGAGAGAGGCTTGATGGTGAAAATACTTCGGGCACTACAAGTCGAATAAGGATTGTGACTGGATAATCGGAGCATTGAAGCCCAATTTCACGGTTTAAAGGTACAACAAGAGTCGAACATCATGCTTACTTGACAGAATAGGCCATATGTGCATGTCATGGTCATTAGAGTTGGTATCCACATCTGATGGGATTCTACTTTGTAGTTTTCTTGTTAGGAACCCTTTCTCTCCTTGTCCTTTACTCTGTTCCTTTTTGTATTGTTTACTTCCTCTTCCTAAGTCTGTTTGGTCAAAATAAGTTTCAAAAATTTGCCACCAACTTTCCAATTCCACAAGATGGGATCTGGCCAGCACATCAAAGTGGCATAAGTTAGGAAAGAACAACAAGCGCCCCGAGTTGGTAATAATCAATATGCTTTGGGGTCCATCAGAAGTACAAAGGTTTGGTATATATCAATTCATGAATAGAGCAACAGATAGAGGGAATTGGGTCTGAACTGAGAAAGGGTATTTTCTGAGATAAAGATGATAGAGAAAGTAGTTGATCCATAAGCAAGCAAGGTCCTCGAGTGGAAATCAGTCATCATGGGAAGGGAAGGAGCAATTGCCCTCAAAGTCAAGGCCACAAACCAGCCATCACTTTCGAAACTGAAAAATTTTCTTTGCATGAAACAGGAACGAAGCAGTGCAAGGAAAGTGATTCAAAAAGGAAAAAAAAGAGAAGGAAAAAAAAAGAGAGAGAAAAGAAAAGAAGTGAAAAATATAACAACAAGGAGATTCAGTTGGGAACTATGCTTGACCTGATTCCTCAAAGAAGGATACGTAGGCGCCTCACAGCTCGGTCATAGTGTAACATAGTGTGCATAGTGTAACATAGTATAACAAAAAAATAAAAATCCCCAAGCAAGAAAAACTGGGGCAGAAGTTGTGTTTGTAATTTTGGAAAAAAAGTTTGATTCCAAGAGTTGTACTGTTTACCCATCAAAATTATTTTGAACTTTTGATACCCCTTTTCTTTAGCCATACACAAAAACCCATATTGATGTCCAAAAAAGACCTCACGATCAGTATCCGAGAAGTGCCAAGTCACGCAAACGGAAGTCGGGAATAACACTCTGATCCCCAACGGAGAAGAGGATCATAAGCTGGAAGTGAATTGATAGCCGAAAGAATCCCCGGCAGAGAGAGTCACATCGGCACCATAAAGCGACGGGAGTTGAGAGAAATGAGAGGGTCTTATTAGTGAAAACCCCTCGAAAGGCACTATGAGGCGACAAGACAAGATTGGCGGGAAAGATCCGCAGTTGGCAAAGAGTTGAGTGCTCGTTTATCCCCAGCAAGATGAGGTCGTCCGAAAGGTTGATTGATACAAGTAGACTGGGTTGATTAATCCGGAATGCACGGCATGATCGTTGGGATCGGTTATATCATTCAGATCAGTTCTCTTCTTTCCTTTTCCCCAGCATTTGTTCAGAAAGACTTCTTCTTTTTCTATCTTTTGAAATCATCACTTTTTCATTCCTTGGTTTAAAGACTTTATCTCCCAAGCAGTTCGTTTTTGAAAAGGATTTTCAAAGCTTATTACCAGTTGCCCAGATTGTGCAAAAACACAATGTGAATAGGACAGGCCAAAGATAAGGTGACAAAACGAAAAGAAGTTTGTCGCAAGACCCAATGATGGATAGGTATAGATTCCAAGAGGACCAAATATCCAGGGGAAGTTGAAGAACACAACAGTTGAAAATTTATGGATCAAATTCCAAGAGGATCCCCAGCAGATTTTTGCGGGATGCAGGAACTACTCCGATAGATTATCGACCAAGTTCCGCAATGGTCGGACAACACAGAGCAGGGAAAGAAGAGAAAAGAAAAACCATCCCCAGCAGGAGTATCATCCCCAGCAAATAATATCATCTCCAGCAAGTTTTGTAATAAAACGCAAAGCAGGGAAGGGAGAAGGGAAAAACCATCCCCGGCAGGAGTGGCACGACCACTCACCACGTTTTAAACTAACAAATTTTTCTTTGATTTGAATCATGGAAAGGAAATGTTATTGATAGCGGGAAGACATGGCCACAAAGAAGATTATCAAACTGGGGCAGAAAATTTTCTCTCATTGCAAAAATTTTCTTGAAATCAGATACCCACTTGGGGAAGATGGAAGATAACACAAGTTTTGAAGGAAGTGGAATCCCCTGTAGTTTACGGGAGAAAGAATACAAGTTTTAAAGAAAGCAATCTTGGAAGAAGCAAGATAACCCAAGTTTTAAGGGTAGTGGTCTTTGAATCAGTATCATCCCCACCATTTTTAAAGGGAGGAAAGTAACTAGTCTTAAAGAAGGAAGATAATTCCCCAGCAGTGTTATCCCCGTCAGGTTTCAGAGAAGTGAAAACACCAGCTTGAGGAAAGTAGTTCCAAGTGGAAGGAAGGCACCAGCTTTAAAGGAAGTAGTCTGTGAAGAAAGAAAATAACATAGTTGTGAATAAAACACCGGTGTTGTCCCCAGCAGTTTTCGGAGGAATAAGACACCAGTTTTGAGGGAAGCAGTTGAAAGAAGATGATTCAAGTTAAAGGGGTCAGGAGCCCGCCTGGAGAATGGAGGTGTTGTATTTTTAAGAAGTTGACGATGTCAGGAGCCCGCCTGGAGAATGGAGGTGTTGTATTTTTAAGAAGTTGTTGAAGTCAAGAGCCCGCCTGGAGAATGGAGGTGTTGTATTTTTAAGCAGTTGTCGAAGTCAGGAGTCCGCCTGAAGGAGGAAAATAATATATTTTTGAATAAAACACCGGTGTTATCCCCAGCAGTTTTCAGATGAATAAAACACCAGTTTTGAGGGAAGCAGTTCTGAAAGAAGATGATTCAAGTTAAAGGAGTCAGGAGCCCGCCTGGAAAATGGAGGTTGTTACAATTTCAAGTCGAAGTCAGGAGCCCGCCTGGAGAATGGAGGTGTTACATTTTAAGAAGTTGTTGAGGTCAGGAGCCCACCTGGAGAATGGAGGTGTTGTATTTTTAAGAAGTTGTTGAAGTCAGGAGTCCGCCTGGAGAATGGAGGTGTTACATTTTAAGAAGTTGTTGAGGTCAGGAGCCCGCCTGGAGAATGGAGGTGTTGTATTTTTAAGAAGTTGTTGAGGTCAGGAGCCCGCTTGGAGAATGGAGGCTGAATTATTTTTTGATGAAGTCAGGAGCCTGCCTGGAGAATGAAGGCTGAATTATTTTTAAGAAGTTGTAAAGTCAGGAGCCCGCCTGGAGAATAGAGGTATTTTTAGAAGTTGTTGAGGTCAGGAGCCCACCTGGAGAATGGAGGCTGAATTATTTTTAAGTTGTTGTTGGAGTTAGGAGCCCGCCTGGAGAATGGAGGCTGGTTTATTTTTCAAAGTTGCTGATGAAGTCAGGAGCCCGCCTGGAGAATGGAGGTTGTTAAATTTTAAGTTGAAGGAGTCAGGAGCCCGCTTGTTAGAACGGAGGTTGTTAAATTTTAAGTTAATTGAAGTCAGGAGCCCGCCTGGAGAATGGAGGTACGTTATTTTTAAGATGCAGATGAAGATGAAGTCGGGAGCCCGCCCGTATAACAGAGGAATACATTTTAAGTCTTGAAGTCGGGAGCCCGCCTGTATAACAGAAGAATACATTTCAGTCTTTACATTTCAAGTCTTGAAGTCAGTAAAGCGGAGGGTTACAACAAAAATCCCCAGCATAAATTTAAGTTCAGAAATCATAAGGAAGGCAACAATGGTCAAAAGAAACAGTTCAAGAACAAAGGGAAAGCAATTCGAGTATCAAGGGAAAATAGTTCGAGTTTCAAAGGAAGTTAGTCCAAGTTTCAGTAGAAGTTAGTCACAATAAAGAAAAAAAAGAAAAAAAGAAGAAGAAGAGGAAGGCAAGAAGTCAATCCAAAATGCTGAAGTTGATGAAAGATGGGGTTGCCCAAGACAGGGTTGAGGTCACAAGAACTGCAAGCCTGGTCCTGATCCAGAAAGTTGAAGAAGAATGAGCTGGCACTTGCAGCTACCAAGCGTCAAGGTTCAAATATAAAGTCTGCATGAAGAACCATTCAAGACTCAAGATCAAGCTTCAGAAGACTTGTAGATAGGAATCTTTGTAACTAGTAGCTGATATGTTTTAGTTAGTCTTTTTCATATTTTGATTTTTCATGTAATAGCAGGACCGCGGACCGGAACCTCGACGGAACAGAACCTCGACCGGCTCTTCACTTCAGTATACTTAATCATCTCACTCACCTCTGAACTACACGTGGCCTGATTCCTTTATAGCCAAGGATATGTAGGCAGCTCAGATATCAGGGCTCGGTCACATTCTCTTCCTTTCCTTTAGTTTCAGTCTCTTCAAATAAGGGTCGGGTCAAAATACCTGTCGAGTCGTTCTTTGTCTGAAAGCTCTTCGTGTTTTCAGTCAAAGAGGGGCAGCTGTAGACGTGTGATTTTTGACCCTCCCCAAGATTTTTTATATTTTAGCATGTAAATATTTAATTTAGCCTTAATATAGCCATTTCAACTATTTTTTACTTCTTTTACTTTATTTCGTCACAAAATGAAAAATTACAAAAAAAAGATATAAAATTTTTAGTTTATGTATTTCTTATAAATTTAAAAAATACAAAAATAGTACCTTACTTTTTTTAGCTTTATATAATTACGAAAATTACAAAAAACAATAGTTTCATTAATGTTTTGTAGTCATTCTAATCTTGAAAAATACCCAAAAAATAGTTTTGTTTTAATTGTGAGTCTCATTTTAATAGTTATTTTGCTTACGTAGGATTATTTAAATAAGATCGTATTTTATTCTCGGTTGCGGGGAAAGAATAACATTTGGGTTCAAACGACCCATTTTTAGGCCCAAAATTCGGACCTAGCCCATAACAACCCAAGCCCAATACACATACCCAAGCCCACTACCTTAAAACCCTAAACTAACCTAGACCTATAAATACACTACTTACTCCTTCAGCCGACAGAGAGGAGAGACCACATACACGCCTGTTCTCTTCTTCTTCTTCATGAAGAAAGAACTTAACAAAAAAAAAACTAAACCAGTCGCACCCCCAACGCCTGAACCACCAGCGAACGACCATAGTCAGACCCCGTCCCCAGTGTCCCTCACGTCCAGCAGCAACCAAGCGACGAACAGCAAACCCAGCGGCAAGCAACGCTGCTGCTGCTTCACCTGTCCGTGAACGACCCTCTCTCACGATGCTGCTTCACCCCTCGTCCCAAACGACCACCAGTTTCTGCTCCTTCACGCAGTTGCGGCTTCATCTTCTTCGACCAGCCTACATAACACCAAAACGACCCTCCTGAGGTTTCTTCTTCTTCTTCGAACCAACAGCAACCAGACAGACACGAACCAAGTCCGTTTTCATGTCCCTTACGTCCTCCCTTTCTGCAACTCATTTTCTGGGTGGTCGTGAGACCCATTTCTATTGCTGAAGTTCCATTAGTTTGAGTCCATGTTGGAACTCGCTCGTGAAGATCGGCTCGGAGCCGGTTGTTGAAGTCTCGAGGTCGTTTCCGTCGAGGTTTCCATTTTGGTCCAGTGATTACTGTCGTCTTTGTGTGTGAAGATTCAATGTAAGACCCACTTTCTTTATTTTGGATTTGTTCTGCTTACATGTTTCTGTCTATGTATTTTGCTTCTTCAATAACTTGTGTAAAGATTAATGTTTTCTTTGATTATTTATTTTGATTTAGACACTAATCCATTAAGAGTGTGAATCCAGCTCATTTTCCGTTTCTCCTGTATAGCCCATTTTGAAGAAAGAGAAAGACCATCCAACAAATATGGAAATAGGTATCATAATGTAGTAACTATGTTTGTTTATATGTTGAAACTGATTTCGACTGATTTTCATACCCTTTTATTAAGTTTATTTCAAATGGATCTCTGTTCTATTTAATCACAGAAGAAACGAAAATGAGAAAAGTTTTACTGTTCGGTCATGGTTGTTGCGCCAGTTATATGCCCATGTGATTATTTTACTTGTTGTTCTCTTTTTAAAAGTGAATAAAGCCATGATATCCCTATGGCCCATGTGATTATTTTGCTTGTTGTCTTCTTTTTAAAAGTGAATAAAGTTATGATATCCTTGTGGATTCCTTTACGTTAATGTTGTCTTCATAGTTTATATTTTTTTTAGTTTTTCTTGTTTTCCTTATAGTTAGCCTATGGATATGAATATCGTTAAGTGTGTTTTAATTATGAACATTCGTGCTTTAAGTTGAATGTGATCTTTTGAAATAAACTGAGGCGTGCCATTTAGCAAATTTCACGGCCCTCGCAAAGTGCAAACGCGTAGTTGCTTTAGGCGCATATTTAATAAATTTACTTTCCTAAATTCGGGTGCATATTTATGTGACCCAAATCAAATCTCAACGACATTAAAATATGTTAAAAACTACGGGTGCATTTATGTGACGTGGCTCGAGACGTGCTTTAACGACGTTGTAATTCTCTTTTAAAATAATAATAATAAAATCGGCTAGAAGTTAAAATTTGCACAAAGGTTCAAAATGTATTAAAATCAGATAAATAAGCCGAATATGACAGTTGAGCAACCGTGCTAGAACCACGGAACTCGGGAATGCCTAACACCTTCTCCCAGGTTAACAGAATTCCTTACTTGGATTTCTGGTTCGCGGATTGTAATACAGAGTCAATCTTTTCCTCGATTCGGGATTCGACCGGTGACTTGGGACACCATAAATCTCCTAAGTGGCGACTCTGAATTAAATAATAAATCCCGTTTCAATTATCCTTTAATTAGAAAAACTCCCTTTTACGCCCCTTTGCAGGGTGTAGCTGAAAAGGAGGTGTGACAAGTATCAGTACAACCGACCTCATGTACTGGTAAGTGTCGAGCCTAACCTCGGCGAAGTAGTGACGAGGCTAGGACACGACGACCAACATAAGCTTGTGCAGTTAAACAATATACTAACAAAGTAACAATAATAGAAGCTAAACAAAAATTAATGGGAAGGGCAACATGCTATGGGGGTACCAGAATAAGGAATTACAGAAATAACGTAAATTAAATAATTAATGCACTTGAACTGATAACAACAAATAATCACAACAAACAGAAAATGCACGACATCACCCTTCGTGCTTTTACTCTTAATCCTCACCATGCAATCAATAATAGAAATGTGCACGGCATCACCCTTCATGTTTTATCACTCTTTCTCACCATATGAATAATAGAAATGTGCACGACATCGCTCTTCGTGCTTTATCTCTCTTCCTTACCATATGCATCAATATAAATGTAATTGTGCACGGCATCACCCTTTGTGCTTTATCACTCTTCCTCACCATATGCATCAATATAAATGTAAATATGCACGGCATCACTTCGTGCTTTATCACTCTTCCTCACCATTTGCATAAGTATGAATGTGCATGGCATCACCCTTCGTGCTTTATTACTCTTTCCTCACCCAAACAGTAGAAACAATAACATCTCGGCAAGAAAATCAATAGTATAAACAATAACATCCCGGCAAGGGAATCAGCTATAACCAATCTCGTTTCAACAGTTAACTTCACAAAATAAGTCTCAATTTGAGTCAATACTCAACAATGGTCAATTGCCAAATTATCATAAGTCTTGTTCAACATGGATAATCATCAATTTAAGCATGAACAGTACATAATAAGAGTCACAACAGTCACAGTATAAGACTCACTTGCATGATCGACACCAACGTATAGATACTCGTCACCATACCTATACGTCGTACTCAACACTAACACGTAGCAAATAAGACAACGACACCTATTCTCTCAAGCTAAGGTTAGACCAAACACTTACCTCGATTCCACGGCCAAACTCAATCCTCAAATAATGTTTTTCCCTTAATTTCCACTTCCAATCCGTCCGAATCTATTCATAATTAACTTATTAACATTAATTGAAGCCAAAGAAACCAATTCAAATGAAAAATTATAGATTTCCCAATATTATTCCCAAAAAGTCAAAATCCGACCCCAGGTTCGCTTTGTCAAAACTCGAGGTTCGGACCAAAACCCATTTACTCACGAGCCCAAATATGTAATAAGTTTCAAAATTTGACCCCAAATCGAGGTCAAAATTCCAATTATACAAAAATCCCTAATTCTACCCATATCCACAATTTTTATCATGAAAACCTTAGATTTTAAGTTCAAAATAATGAAAAATAATGGGTAATTGAAAGAATGTGGTTAAGAATCATTTACCAATACTTTGGGGAAGAACTTGTCTCTTGAAAATCGCCTTTAAGCTTCCTTGGTATTGAAAATATGAAATTATGGAAGACTCCCATTTTTTATTCTGTTTTTAAAACACTGGACAGACCTTCTTCGCATTCGCGAGAGGTCTGTCGCGTTTGCGATGCATTTTGGCCATAAGGGCCTTCGCTTTCGCGATGAGCTGCTTGCGTTCGCGATGGTATGTCCCCCCTGACCATCGTGTTTGCGGGCCTGGGAACGCGTTCGCGAAGAGTTTTCCCTCCAGTGCTCCGCGTTCGCGTAGAAGAAACCCCTCCCCATCCCGCTTGCACTTCGTGTTCACGAGAGTTGCTTCGTGAACACGTAGCACAAAGTATTAGGCATACCAGCAACAGCAATACAACAGATTTTCAAAGTTCAAAACATCTTGAAACCTATCCGAAACTCACCCGAGCCCTTGGGGCTCCAAACCAAACATGCACACAAGTCTTCAAAAATCATACGGACTTGCTCGTGCAATCAAATTGCCCAAATAACATCTTAAACAACGAATTTAGCATCAAAATCAATAAAAATCTCAAGAACTCTTAAAGGCTCTATTTTTATGACCGAGGGTCTGAATCACGTCATATAAACTCCGTTTCTTACCAAATTTTACAGACATAACTTAAATACCATATTAAATCGGTGCCAGGGTTCGGAACCAAAATACGGGCCTGATACCATCGAAATTAAGAACCGTTAAATTTCAAAAAACCATTATATTTCCAGTTAAACAATTTTCTTCAAAAATTCATTTCTCGGGCTAGGGACCTCGGAATTAAATTTCGGGCATACTCCTAAGTCCCATATTTTTCCATTTACCCAAAATGTTGACCGAAGTCAACTTAATTCAATTTTAAAGGCAAAATTTAGCATTTTTCTCAAATTTTCACATAAAGGCTTTCTGGAAGCGCGTCCCGACTGTGCACGCAAATTGAGGAGAAAGAAAATGAGGTCTTGAAGGCCTCAAAACCCCGGATCGGGTTCTAAAATACTATATGATATTTTGAGTCATCACATTCTCCACCTCTAAAATAACCGTGCGTCCTCGAACGTACATAGAAAACTACTTCAATCGGTGAAAAAAATGGGGATATCGGCTCCGCATATCAGACTCGGACTCCCAGGTAGCTGCCTCAACAGGCTCACCTCTCCATTAAACTCAAATAGAAGGGTAACTCTTTGATCTCAACTGACGAACCTGTCGGTCTAGAATAGCTACCGGCTCCTCCTCAAAGGTCAAGTCCTTGTCCAACTGGACAGTGCTGAAGTCTAACCCGTGGGATGGATCGTCGTGATACTTCCGAAGCATGGACACATGAAACATTGGATGCACAATTGATAAAACTAGTGGCAACGCAAGTCTGTAAGCCACCTCTCCCACTTGATGAAGGATCTTAAGAAGATCGATGTACCTAGGTCTTAGCTTGCCCGTCTTCTCAAATCTCATCACGCCCTTCATGGGTGACACCCGAAGCAACACTCGCTCACCGACCATGAAGCCCACATCACGAACCTTACGGTCAGCATAACTCTTCTGCCTGGACTGAGCCATACGAAGCCTATCTTGAATGATCTTAACCTTCTCTAAGGCATCTTGAACTAAATCTGTACCCAACAACCGAGCCTCTCCCGGCTCAAACCACCCAACCGGCGACCGACACCACCTACCATATAATGCCTCATAGGGATCCATCTTGATGCTCGACTTATAATTGTTGTTGTAGGCAAACTACGCAAACGGCAAGAACTGATCCCAAGAACCTCCAAAGTCAATAACATATGCTCGGAGCATATTTTCCAAAATCTGAATAGTACGCTCGGACTGCCCGTCCATCTGAGAATGAAATGTTGTGCTCAACTCGACCCGCGTACCCAACTCATACTGTACTGCCCTCCAAAAATGCGAGAAAAACGGCGTACCTCGGTCAGAAATGATAGACATAGGCATACTATGAAGATGAATGATCTCACAGATATAAATCTTTGCCAACCGCTCAGAAGAATAGGAAACTGCCACAGGAATGAAATGCACTGACTTAGTCAACCTATCCATAATAACACATACTGCATCGAAATTCCTCTAAGTGTGTGGGAGTCTAACAATGAAGTCCATAGTGATACACTCCTACTTCTACTCAGGAATCTCAATCTTCTGAAGCAACCCACCAGGTATCTGATGCTCGTACTTTACCTACTGAAAATTCAAACACCGAGCTACATACGCTACAATATCCTTCTTTATACTCCTCCACTAATAATGATGCCGCAAGTTTTGATACATCTTAGCAGCGCCTGGATGAATAGAATACCGGGAACTACCGGCTTCCTCTAGAATAAACTCACGAAGTCCATCCACATTAGGCACAAAAACTCGACCATGCATCCTCAAGATTCCGTCATCTCCAAATGTAACCTGCTTGGAACCTCCGTTTCACACTGTGTCTCTAAGGACATGCAAATTAGGATCATCATACTACCAATCTCGGATATGCTCAAATAATGAAGAGTGAGCGACTGTGCAAGCTAGAACACAACTGGGCTTAGAAACTTCCAACCTCACGAACTGATTGGCTAAAGCCTAAACATCCAAAGCAAGCAGTCTCTCACCGACTAGAATATGCGCAAGGCTGCCCATACCTCCTCTGCCTCAAATTTAGCTCCTTCTGCTTGAACAAGTATTGCAAACCTTTGTGATCCGTGAACACCTCACATGACATGCCATATAAATAATGCCTCCAAATCTTCAGCGCGTGAACAATGGCTGCAAACTCCAAATCATGAACTGGATAATTTTTCTTGTGGATCTTCAATTATCTCAAAGAATAACCTTGCCATTCTGCATCAGCATTGCACCAAGTCCAATACGATATGCATCACAATATACTATATATGGCCCTGAACCTGTGGGCAATACCAACATCAGCACTGTAGTCAAAGATTACTTGAGCTTCAGAAAGCTTGCCTCAGACTCATCCGACCACCTGAACTGGGCACCCTTCTAGGTCAACCTGGTCATTAGGGCTAGTATAAATGAAAACCCCTCCACAAACCGGCGATAATAACCCGCCAAACCCAAGAAACTCTGGATCTCTATAGCTAATGTGGGTCTAGGCCAGTCTTTGACTGCCTCAATCTTCTTAGGATCCACCTGAATACCCTCTGCTGATACGACGTGACCAAGGAATGGTACCGAACTCAACCAAGACTCACATTTCAAAAACTTAGCATACAATTGGTTGTCTCTCAGAGTCTGAAGAACGACTCGAAGATGCTGCTTATGCTCCTCTCGGCTACGGGAGTAGATCAAAATATCATCAATGAACACAATCACAAAGGAATCCAGATAGGGCTTGAACACCCGGTTCATCAAATCCATAAAAGCTGCTGGGGCATTTGTCAACCCAAATGACATCACTAGAAACTCATAATGCCCGTACAGAGTGCGAAAAGCTGTCTTAGGGACATCGAATGCCCTAATCCTCAACTGATGGTATCCAGATCTCAAATCAATCTTTGAAAACACCCTAGAACCCTGAAGCTGATCAAACAAATCATCAATCATCGGCAATGGATACTTATTCTTGATGGTGACTTTGTTCAACTACCGATAATCTATACACATCCTCATCGATCCATCCTTCTTCTTAACAAACAACACTGGTGCACCCCAGGGCGAGACACTAGGTCTAATAAAGCCCTTATCTAGCAAGTCTTGCAACTGTTCTTTCAATTTTTTCAACTCTGGGGGTGCATACGATATGGCAGAATAGAAATGGGCTGAGTGTCCGGAGCCAAATCAATGCAAATGTCAATATCCTTGTCGGGTGACATTCCTGGCAGGTCTGAAGGAAATACCTTGGGAAACTCCTGAATAACTGGCACAGAATCCATAGAAGGAACCTCAGTACTAGAATCGCGGACATAAGCCAAATAAGCCAAACACCCCTTCTCGACCATACGCCGAGCCTTCATATAAGAGATAAACCCTACTGGTAGAATGACCAGGAGTCCCCCTCCACTCCAATCGAGGCAACCTCGGCAATGCTAAAATCACGGTCTTGACGTGACAATCCAATATGGCATGATAAGGTGATAACCAATCCATCCCTAAAATAACATCGAAGTCTACTATATCGAGAAGTAGGAGATCTACACTAGTCTCAAGACCCTCAATAACAACAACACATGAACGATAGACACGATCTACCATAATAGAATCACCCACCGGTGTGGACACATATACGGGAGCACTCAAAGAATCACGAGGCACAACCAAATATGAAGCAAAATAAGAAGACACATAGGAGTATGTAGACCCCGGATCAAACATAACTGAAGCATCTCTACCACAAAATGGTACCTATGATAACTGCATCGGAGGACTCAGCCTCAGGCTTAGTTGGGAAAGCATAACATTGGGTCTGGGCCCCACAACTCTGAACTACATCCCTGGGACGGCCTCCTGCTGGCTGGCCTCCACCTCTAGCGGTCTGACCTCCACCTCTAACACCTCGACCGCTACCTCTAGCCGTTTGACCCCTACCTCTAGCTGGTTAAGCGGGTGGTGGAACACTTGGTGTTATAACTATGGCACGAGAACCCTGATGTTGAGAACTTCTCGAGGCTCGAGGGCAAAATCTAGCAATATGCCTCGTATCGCCACAAGTATAACAAGACTTCGGCTGTTGAGGCTGTTGACCTTTAAACTGACTCTGATGGCCTGAGTAACCACCCTGAAAACTCTGGAGCGAGGTGCACTGATAGGAGCTGGTGGTGCACTATAGGGTAGCTGATCAGAATAATGCATATGAGAACCACAACCATCTGGAGCACCGTGAGAAGCCTGAAGTGCTGAATGAAACAGCCTGGGAGGATGGCCTCTACCAAAAGAATCCCTACCTCCAGACGAGGCACCACTGAATCTGCCAGAATGATGAGGCCTCTTGTCAGACCCCTGACCGCTCTCCTGAGTTAGAACCATTTCAACTCGCCTGGACACATTGGCCGCATCCTAAAAAGAGATCTCGCTCCTTGTCTTCTTAGCCATCTGCAATCTAATAGGCTGAGCGATCCCTCAATAAACCTCCTCTCCCTATCTCTCTCGGTGGGGAGTATCATAAGAGCATGACGAGCCAAATCAATAAACCTCATCTCGTACTGGGTGACAGTCATAGAACCCTATCGAAGACGCTCGAACCATCTGCGGTACTCCTCTCTCTGAGTGACAGAAGGAACATCTCGAGAAATAGCTGTGAGAACTGGTCCCAAGTGAGAGCTGGTGACCCAAGTGGTCTGGCCAAACAATAATATCTCCACCATTTTTGGCAGAACCTGACAAATGGAAAGCAACAAAGTCGACCCCATTGGTTTTCACTATCCCCATGTTCCATAGAATCTCATGACAGTTGTCCAAATAGGCCTGGGGATCCTCTGAAGATGTACCATCATAGGTAGTAATGAAAAGCTTGGTGAACCCATCCAATCTCCACAAAGAATCAGAAGACATAACTGATCCGTCACTGGCCTGAGCTACACCACCCGGTGGAACTACCCCAACTGGTTGAGCTGCTGGAGTCTGAAACTGGGGAGCCATCTGCTCCGGAGTGCGAGTAGCGGGAGTATGTGCTCCTCTCCCAGCCTGAGAGACGGCTGGTGCTATAGGAAGTATGCCTGCCTGAGTGACACTCTCCATAAGGCTCACTAGACGGACCAGAGCATCGTAGAGTACTGGAGTAGTGATGAACCCCTCTGGAACCTGAGTTGGGCCCGCAGAAAACAGTCTGGGCGGGAACCTCATCATCAAACTCTACCTGGGGCTCCGCCACTGGTGCTGCTGCTCTGGGCTGAGCCTTGCCCCTGCCTCGTCCTCTAGCACGGCCTCGTTCTCATCCCCTGCCTCTCGTAGGAGCTGCCACTAGGAGCTCGGGATGTTGATCAGCTGATGAAGCGTTACGTGTTCTCGCCATCTGCGAAAGAACAGAGTAGATGTTCAATTAGCATTGAGAAAGCAAATCACACGACAGAAAAGAATAGAAGTGAAACTGTTCCTAATTCTGTAGCCCCTGGGGGATAAGCACAGACGTCTTTGTACCGATCCCACAGACTCTACTAAGCTTGTCCGTGAATTATGAGACCTAAGCAACCTAGAGCTCTGATACCAACTTATCACGGTCCCGACGGGGGAAAGTCCGGGTCGTGACAGTTGTTCTGGTAACAACACATGATACTGTAAGTACCCAACTAGTATATTTTTACAAAACCTAGAAAAAGACCTAATGGGAGAATACAACTTCCTCCTACAATAGGAGGAAGAGTTTTGGAAAATCAAACACCGGCGACCCTCCTTTAAATCCGGCGACTCTTTCTTCTAGTTTTATTAACTGTTTTTGGGGCTTTTGATATTATGAAAATCTAGATCTAAAAGATGGTTTGCTTGCTATTTGGATTTCGACAGATCTGCCCGGTATGTAGATTTTTCGGTGACCGTGAATTTTTTAGCTACTGCTGCGACCGGTGAAGTTTTCTGGCTAAACCATTTTGGGCCGAAAATCATTTTGCCAGTGAACCTGTATTTGTACTTGTGGGTCAGATGTATAATTTGGTGGTTAGCCCCTAGAATTATTTTTAGGTTATAAAATATTGTAATTTTGAGCTACTGAATGTTATAAGTTTGGCCCGAGTGACTATAAATGAATTTTTCTCTTTAAAATTGTGGCGAATAATAGCCATCCCAAAAGGTGACTAGTCCAGCTACTTTTTACCCCATGATGCGAGGCTGGGCTGGTTTCTGCTTCTGGCCTAGATCGGTCTTAAGGTCAAAATGGGCCCAAGGAGCCTAACATAGTGGAATAATCAGCCTTCAATGAACTAGAGCTTAAATGTCTATGCTTTGTTAAAACTTCGGCCCATAATCACGGTAGAAATGACAGCAGGTAGCCATTCTAAAGGGCTGCTATTTAGGAATTAGTCAGTGTATTCTGAATTTTAGTTTTTCCGTCTAATTTTTCAGAACAAAAATATCCTAAAAATGTATACTGACTAATCTCTAAATAACATTCTTGAAAATGACTATTTGTACACTTGCCACATAATCACAAGGCAGGCTTCTAAAAGGGACAGCTATATATGAATTTGGAACTAGCTGCCACACACTTAAACAAGAAGCCATAGATTGACCATAAAAGGTTAAAAGTATTCATGGAATTGACAAGAGGGATTGCTCTGATGGTAAGCAACCTTCACTTTCAACCAAAAGGTTGTGAGTTCGAGTCTCCCCAAGAGCAAGGTGGGAAGTTCTTGGAGGGAAGGATGCCGGGGGTCTATTTGGAAACAGCCTCTCTACCCTAGGGTAGGGGTAAGGTCTGCGTACACACTACCCTCCCCAGACCCCACTAAGTGGGATTATACTGGGTTGTTGTTGTTGTTGTTGCTCTAGGTATACATCTTTAAAAAAAAATGTTTTAAATGCTTATGGTTCAGGACGAGGTAGTACTTTGTGATATTTTGGCATAAACACGCATTTCACTTTGACTGTTTTTTTTATGTAATACGAATTTATGAACTACTTTATATTGGCTTTACAAATACTTTACATTATGGCATGGTAAAGTTATCTAAGCTTAAGCTCATCATAATTCACTTTCTAATTTCGCTCCAAGATTTAGGCATTTTCGAACTTGGTGGGTAGAGGTGGCAAAATGAATGTAAAAAAACAGTTATACATTCATATTGTCCACTTAAAAAATGGATAAAAGACTCAGATTGGACGTTTTTTTAAGTTTGGGAGACTAGGAATTCTCCCAAATGTGATCAAATTAAAGAAATCACGAATAATATAAGTATCCATATTATTTGCCGGTTATCCCATTTTCTATCCGTATTAAATATAAAATATTTTATTTATTTTTACATTATTCATTTTTTATCCGTCCATATTCGATCCGGCCCACTCGTTTGCCACCCTACTCGCGTAGATCTTGTGACATCTCTTGATAGAACTTTGATTGGCTTGATCTCCACACAAAGGCATTTCATTGTCTAAATTAAATAGAATTGTAGAAAGCAGCTAGATATGGCATTTTAGGAGGGACGGTGTATGGAGATAGCAACCCTTCTTGAACTCAAAATTTTAAACCAGAAAAGCTTGAAGTTATATTCGAAGACAACATAAATGACAAAAATTCACATTGGTCCATGAAAAAAGAAAATGACATAAAGTGAGGGAGCTAAAATATCAAAACATGTAATTTGTTCTTATCGTGGTACTCTTCTGTCAATTTTCATCCTTCATTTGTAAAATGATTGTAGTAAAATTAATATTAAATTATTCGTAAAAGAATATTATCTCTATTTTCCTCTCATTAGAAGCTACTTTATGTATATTTGTTAAGTACTCACTTTATCTAAAATCAATTAATTATAACTATGAAATTACAAGCAAAATAGAAAAGACTAAACAAATGTCAACAAATTTCAAAGCACCGAAAATAATTAAATAATAGGTCTAGATGAAGAGAAAAATATACACTATAAGAATTGAACAGAGAAGACAATATAAATAGCCTCAAACAGAATAGATCATCAACCCTTGTCACTTAGTAGAGTTCCTATTAATAAATTTTAAGTGCACCACCTAGTGTTTTCGGTCACTCCATGAATATGAAAATAAGTTTAGAAAATTTTGAATACCGTATTAAAATATAGGGATCAAATTTAATGAAATAAGAAATTAAAGGGGAGAGAAAATGCACTAGTATTAGCTTCTGCTCCTCTTGAACACCATTCACCAACTAATAAAAGACTTATTTCATCGGTTTAATATAATCTTAGCTTCCACATACTCTATGCACAAGAACAAATTCTATCTTATTTTATAATTTTGCTAACTATATTTTATAATTTGCTAACTATAGTATCATGCAACGATAATATCGAATAGGCTGAAACTAAGGAAAATGAGGACTAAATAAATTTTAATATATGAAAAGGAGTTGTCTAATATTGCTACCCATCTTTGAAAAACAATAAACCCTTCCTTCTTCACGGCAAAAAAGAAAAAAGAAAAAAGAAAAAGAAAAAACAAAGAGACCATTTAAATTTCTTTCAATTAATGTTATAGATTTCTCATCCTTTCGTTAATAAGAACCACCACCTGAAAGTAGGGTCAAAAGGACGCTGCTAAAATTACAACAATTTCTTGAAGTAAAAATAAAATATAACCAACAAAAAGGATTTAAAAAAGTAGTAATCAAAGCCTTAAGGACAAATCAAGCTGGCCAAAATCCTCTTGAACAACACTCTCACCATTTTTTCTAGAGCCATAACTCATTATCTCTCTTCTTCCATAGCTCAATTCAGTAGCAACAAACCTAGCCGCATGTCCATGATGGGCTAGTAGGGCCCGAGCCACTGTTCGGGTTAGTTGACCAACCGGAATGAGGGCGCAGGGACGAACTCAGCTCCCGGCTTTTCTTGGCTAGGGTTCTTTCAAGTTTGTGCGCATTTTGGTGCCCTCCTAGGGCTTGTGAGCTATAGAACTTTCTTCTACAATAGTTGCACGAGAAAACACGCGGCTGATCGGCTGGACTTAACGGCGATGATGAGGAAGAAGATGAAGATTGATCGAATAAAAGGTCAAAGCTAAGTTCATTTTTTGATAAGCTTAGGTTTAAGGCCGTGTTTGGTTCGTAACTCATGGCTCTAAATTTCAATAGGAAGAAGATGAAGAAGAAGTGGATATAGGATTCTTTTGTGAATAGCTGCTTATATAAGTGTAATTGGTGAGTTGAAGTTAGGATTTTTGGAAATGAAGGGGGGGTCAAATATATAGGGAAAATATGAGTGTATCTGTGTGCGTAATAGAAGAGACAACAACAACAACCCAGTATAATCCCACTTAGTGGGGTATTGGGAGGGTAGTGTGTACGCATACCTTACCCCTACCCTAGGGTAGAGAGACTGTTTCCAAATAGACCTCCGGCATCCTTCCCTCCAAGAACTTCCCACCTTGCTCTTGGGGAGATTCGAACTCACAACCTCTCGGTTGGAAGAGAGTTGTTAAGGAAAATATTGGAGAAACAACAAGGATATGTCGTGAATTATAAGAATAGATAAGGTGTTTACTAGTAATATTTCTTTTCCTCTTTAGTGAATAATATAGCAACTCTTTTTTTGGATTTAATTTTTATATACGGATAGTGTGTATTACTATAGTAACTATATACCATGGCGGAGCCACATTCAACGATACTCATTTTTGCTTGAAAATCACACTGTATTGTTAAATAAATTTTTTTGTTTTATGTATATTTACTATACATTGACTACCCATAACTTTTCGGTGTATCTAATATTTTATATTTTGACACCCCTCAGTAAAAACTCCGGCTCCGCCACTGAGTATATACCCATATTAATTGGAAAATAATAATTTAAGAAATAAGATCAAGTAATTGGAAAATATTTTAGGTTCCTTTATGTTATGTTATATATTTTATGTTATTTTATTATGAGTCCATCGATGGTACTAATATATCGTCACTTGGTGCTTTCTTGAGCTGGGGGTCTCCTGAAAATAACCTCTCTGCCCCTCGGGGTAGGGGTAAGGTCTGCGTTCATACTACCCTCCCCAGACCCCACTTGTGAGATTATACTGGGCTGTTGTTGTTGTTGTTGTTGTTGTTGTTGTAAGATCAAGTAACTTGTTACATCAGGTTAAAATATATAAATAGTATTAGCATATTCGAACTTCTTTTTTTTTTAAGAATTCTTTCGGTGAATAATGGAGTGATTTTTTTTAAAAAACATAAGTAAAAAAATAAATAAAAAGGAGGGAAGGGGATTTTGTAAGAAAAAAGAGATAGACAAAATAGCTGCAAATATCAGAAGGGAATCAAAGGGTTGTCGCCTCCGCTAAAGGCAGCATTCGAGTCCTTTGTCGGTCCCAGAAAATTTCCAGGCTACTTCCATGATCAGTACAACTTATATTTAAAAAATATATTTATTTTTTACCAATGATATTATGTTGAACTTTTTTTCCTAAAATTCTTTTCTAAATTGAATTATCTTTTAGAAGTATTAATAAAAGAAGAGTAATAATTTTGTAAACGAATAGTTAGAAAGCCTCTCTACCAAAATTTAGAAATTGAATATATTTACAAGTACCATCCAGGGATGCAGTGAGATGAATTATTTTTATACACCCTTAATTAGATTCGAGACGGAAAAATAAATAAAATTTTAATAAAGAAAATTTTTGGCTTTAATGACCCGTGCATGACAGGAATTTAAAATTTGGCCAGTAAGTTTCGAATAACGATTATTAAACAAACAAAAAACATGTTCACAAGTTACATGTAAAAAGTTTATATATAGCACACAAAAAAGTGAAAATTTTTCCCTTCCAAATTCTAACTAGTTGACGCCCTATTATTATGATTTTTATCAGTATAATTTTTGGATCTATTTTATGGCCAAATTCACAAGGTTCTTCTCTCAAAATTAGAATTAGAAGTAAATTGCTTTATTTTTGCAAAAAAATAACATGAAACCGAAAATTAAATATTATGTTTATCAAATATGAATAAAAATTTCTGAAAATCCCATTCTTGAAATGATAAATTATTTATTTTTTCTTAAATTTATCATTTCTAATATTTCTTTTCAGCTCCAACATTTCCCAATAATTTTTCTATTTTTGTGTTAAGCCCCTTTTTTTCTTCCCCTTGTTCTTTTCTTTAAACTTGTGAATCTATCTGAAATAGGCTATCTAATCATGGCCAGTCCAATCAAACTTTGGTTGTGGCTTATCACCTAGGACAAATAGGCTTCTAAGATTTTGCAATTGATTTCCCCATTAAAGTACTAGTTTGTGATTAAGATAAAACTGTCTTGACTAGACCAATTCTGCAATAAAATAATTGACCTTTTCTCTATTTGTCTCTACATCATTCATTTAACGGAAAAGGGTCAAAAATATCCATAACATATTAGAAATGTTTTAAATTTGCCCTCCTTCCACCTATTTATCTTAAAATATCCCCAACGTTTATTTCGGATTAAAAATGCCCCTCATTTTAATGGAAGTATGAGATGGCATATGTGGGGCTTTTAATTAAATAGGTGGCATTGATTTATTGGTCCACATGGATATTAGACCCATCCATAATTAACCCGACCCATATGAAGTAAATCCAAAATCCGAACTCATTTCTCCTTACTGGAAATTGGCGACAGGTAATTTTCTGACGAACAGTAATTAGGTGCAAGTTTGGAATGAAGAAGAAAATATGAAAATAAACAATACCTGAAAGTCACGAAAATGGGTAAGTATTCACCATTGACAGCCATGTTACCTTCGTGAAACTCAATTAACAAAGAAAGAAAATCACCAGCAGTGCGCATTTTCCTCAATAGTCCATCAACCTGAATTCCTAGCTTAACAAGACCAACTCTTGAATACGCATTCAAAACTATAAATGACGAATACTCATCTACAGCGGATCCAATTCTCAAGCATCAAACAGAAAACTTCAAAAGTATTACATGGGTCATTTCCCTTTGAAATTTTCTTCATTATTACATTTTCCATAAATGGGTTTTCCGGGTTAGCTTTGAACAAAAGAAATTATCGGAGAAGAAGAGAAAACGAGCAAATTCAAATATTGTTTGTTTCCCAATTTTCTTCCCCATCTCAAACTTACACCCTAGCGCTATTAGGAAAATTTACCAGTATAAGATGTCTGCCAATTTCCAGTAAGGAGAAAGGGGTTTGGATTTTGGATTTACCTCATATGGGTCGGGTTAATTATGGATGGATCTAATATCCACGTAGACCAATTAATCAATGCCACCTATTTAATTAAAAGCCTCACATATGCCATCTCATACTTCCGTTAAAAGGAGGGGCATTTTGAATCCAAAAATAAACGTTGGGGTTATTTTTAGACCTATAGGTAGAAGGAGGGCAAATTTAAACCATTTCTAATACATTTGGAGCATTTTTGACCATTTTCCGTTCATTTAAATACCTTGTGGTGTAGAGGTGTAACTATTGTACCAAGTACTCCTAAACATGTTTCATTTTCTATGTTCATCTTGACCCTAATACCATAATGTGTCATGTGTAATAGTATCATTTTAATGATTTGCTTTGTAACTCCAATAAGATAATAGTAGGGCAGATTCGTTGTTTACTTTTTAGCCGGTATATATTGATTATACAGAGTTATACACATATTATACATGAATTTATATATATATATATATATATATATATATATATATATATATATATATTGTACATCTATCGGCTATTTTTAATTTAAGCAATTAGGTAAACAACTATTTGGATTAATACTTCTTACTTTTTATATTTGTAGAGAGGGCTAGTGAGTAAGAGTGTTCGTCGGTTGGTACGGTACGGTATTTAGACAATTCGATTCGGTATTTTTGGTATTCGGTTTCTTAAAATATTATATCAATACCATATTATATCATTTCAATGATTTGCTTTGTAACTCTATTAAAAAGCAGGCCGGTACACAAAATATTTTGTATTCACGTAGAGTTTGGGAAAGGTTCATACCTTTAAACATGTGATTTATAGATCACACGAGGATAACTTTTACTGTCGGGTTCCCTTCTTTGTAACTCTATTAAGATGCTTTAATTATTTGTAGGGAGGGCTAGTGAGTACTATTTCTAAGCTTAACTTGACTAGAAACATGTGCTTTATAACTAAGAAATTCATGTTTCATTTTCCCACTTTTTAAAGTTGGCAAGTTCATAGTTCAATGAAGTGGAGTCTTGCATTAAAGTATACATATGTTGGTTTTGATTTCCAACAAAAACCTTAACATTAACAACTTTTTTATCAAGATTTGTCTGCTACTTGCCAACAATTGGACAAGGTCATTATAATAGGAGAATAGCAAAGATTATTAATAGAAATTACAAAACCCAGATTTGTCATCAAATGAGCATTTTAATATATATATATATATATATATATATATATATATATATATATTCAACAGAAACCCCTATATATATATATATATATATATATATATATATATATATATATATTCAACAGAAACCCCTTGTTATTATATTATATATATTTATTACAAAAAGTTGTACTTGGTAAATTTTTAGTCCAACCCTGACAGGATCACTTGGGGATCATCAATTTCTTGGTAGTACAACTCAGAATTCATCATTTGATGATCATTCATTCTTATGTTATGGTGTTATTTATTACTCCGTTCGGTCCATAATAAGTGATCATTTTATTTTTGGCATATTCATTAAAAAAATATTAAATTCTATACAAAAATATCTAGTATGACTAAACTACCCTTAATTAAATATTTAATATGAAGAGTAAGAAAACTTTTTAGGATAGGTACATAAGGATAATCTTGTAAAAATAAATTGAATTCTTTCTTGATTATATAAATAGACACTTATTTTGAATCAAAATAGAAAAAAAATTAATCACTTATTGTGGACAGGAAAGTAACAAACTTGATTTAAGAGCCTTAGCATATTCTATATTTCATTCTGGGAATTGTGGAGGTGACTTTTAGTAACCAAGTGTCTTATTTTTTTGGCTACTTTTGCAGTTACATTCAACTCGACTAACCTAAAATATTTATTGCTTTACGCTTTACAAGAATCAACTCCATTAAATTTTAGGAAATGTCAGACTTGTAATACTCCCTCCGGTCCAATTTGTCTTTTTATTTTGGTTCAAAATAAATATCAATTTATATAATTAAGAAAAAATATAATTTATTTTTTCAAAATTACCCTTATATACGTATTTCTAAAAAGTTTTTTACCCCTCACATTAAATTATGGGGAGGATAGAATAAGGTATGAGATCTGATAAGACTGTTTTCGATAGACCCTCGGCCCAAGTGAAAGCAGATTTATAATGGATCATAAAACTGAACTTCTAGAGATTAAGGTAAATTATGGATCTGTACGCGGTTAAAATTGGGTTTGCCATTTTTGTATGATTAATCGAGACCAAAACATGTTGGGTCAAGGTTCAGCCTCGAGTTATATCGAACCATGATGCAAAGCTAGGTTGCTGAGCCCGTGGCCCTGAGACCGATCAAGATCGAGATCGACCAATATCGAGACCGAACAAGATAGAGATCGAAGGAAGCTTACCGAGCCAAATAACGAAAAGTCGAAATATCCGCAATTGGGCGAGGATCACGGTGCGAATCCCAGCACGTATCAAGAAGAAGCCGATTAATTAGTCAATCATGAGATTTCTTGCCTCATATAGAATTATATCTAGAGTAGGATTCCCCTACTATATAAAGGGGAGTCTGATCATTTGTAAAGATCATCATATTCACGCAATACTAAGCAATATACTGTCATTTTCTAGCTTTTATGATCTTGTGATTCTGTTCATAAGCAAGTTGAAACATATTTGGTTCAAGGGTGATTGAACTTGAGGGTCAAGATTGTTCAATTCGTGTGGTTTGCATTATCTCTTTCATCGTCAATATCAATATTAATTTATTCCTTTTAATTTGTACCAAGTTATATCACGTGTCCTTAAAACCGCGTATAAATTCAATTGTTATCCGATTTTAGGGTAAACAAGATCCGAAGTGAAGTCAATTCCAATCACATAAACAATCAAATACTCATCTTATTCTCGGTCAAAATTGGCATTTCATCAAACCCACTAGACATGAAGATAACTGAGGCAAGCACATGGGAATGTGTCTTAAACTGTAGAAACACAGGGAAATAAATCCCACTATTTACTCTATAACATAAAAGGATGGGCTCTCCTGGCATTGCCTAACAAGTTACTAATATTTCTTAATTGTTTGTAACATTAATCAATAATCTTGCCTTGTCGGCTATAATTGTGGTGACTTCTGTCTGTTATGAACAGACACAACATAATCTCATCACATAATTAATACCAACTGTTTGGAATATACTTAGGCCTTGAGATTCCAAGGCAAAGACATCAATTCTTTTCGATAAGACTATAACCAATATCATAAAAGATAAAATGAAGCTCGATCATGGTATATGTTTTTCCTTTGTTCCAAATATATTAAAGGGATCTTGGTTTTAATTATGTCCTAAGTTAATGTAGAATATATTAAGTGATTTTGGAGCAATTTATGACATGATTTGTACTGAAATCTTGCTATCCGTTAGGACTTGTAACTTATTGATTCTAACAACTGACTGCAGAGTTGATCATTCGGACCTTTCAATTCATAGAAGTAGATCTTTTCTTTGCTCATTCATCGAAACTTCTGTCAATCCGCCAGAATTTGTGGCCATGTTCTGATCCATAAGCTCCATGTTCTGGAGCGCGAGCTATTTTTGCTAAACTTTTGTAAACAAGGACAAAAGTTAAATTGTTGCGCGGAATGATCCTATTTATGCAAATATCCTGAAATTAGGCACATAGTAGTACTACCATGAGAAGTATGTTGTGATTGTTAGGATCCCTTCAGCATTAATCAGAGGTTTGATTTCGAACTTTGAGAACGAAAAAACTTCTAATAAAGATCGTTTTACCTCCCTTAGTGGACCCACCCAACATGAAGTCCAATTAGCATGTATAACTTCAAATACCAATATGGTTAAATCAAATTAGAAAATAGGAAATCAATAATTCCAAAGATCTTTTTTAAGTAATAATCAATTTGCACTAATTGCGAGTCTAAAGTTAATTCACATGTTTAGGGGTGTCAAATTTGGCCCAAGTCCCCGCCCGAATTCAAGCCATCTTGATCCAACCCATTTAAAGTTGGGTTGATTTTTAGCCCAAATTAATTCATGAATAACTTTGTCAAAATATCTTAGAAATAGTTCGTTTTTATTTCCAATGTTATACATGACCATAACAACAACAAAATCTTATTTAGTGATTATAAATTTTCATAAGAAAATAACACATATTAATTAATTAAAGTTTGGTAAGAGTTGACGAGGTTTGGTTATGATCCAAATTTTAGCTCATTTTGATCTAATCCATCTCGGCCTAAGTAACTTTGACCCACGCATTTATTAACTCAATCTATTTTGACCCGTCCAAAATCGGCTCAATCCGTCTTAATCCGGCCTAACCCGCTCATTTGACATCCCTAGCTACACATGCTCATTCAGTGCATGTCTCACACTATCTATTTATTCGCAAAAACACCTGCATTGTAACCATATAAACAAAATATATAAGAATCTGAAAAAGCAAATTAGAGGGAGAGAGAGAGAGAGAGAGTCACATGGGAAAATGGCAGAGATTTAGGTAGAACAGTGATTGAAGTGTGGATCCTAGTTTTCTTGCATAGAGATTGGAATTTCATATGAAGAAAACTGATCACCAAATGTGGGAATGGTGTAGTGGACATGTTTATGTGTTGTCGGATCTTTAAGACATCTTAGAAAGTGGCCATGCAAATGGAAGTTTACCTCTCATTTATTGTATTTGATGAGTCATGAAACAAGAGGTTGTGAGTTCGAGTCACCTCAAAAGCAAGGTGGGGAGTTCTTGGAGGGAAGGATGTCGAGGGTCTATTTGGAAACAGCCTCTCTACCTCAGGGTAGGGGTAAGGTCTGCGTGCACACTACCCTCCCCAGATCCCACTAGTGGGATTATACTGGGTTGTTGTTGTTGTTGTTGTTGTTGTTGTTGTTGTTGTTGTTGTTGATGAGTCATGAAACAATATAGGAAACCATATAGGTTTTCCTCAACTATATCTACACCAAGATTGGTCTTTTCTCAGACGTCCCCGTGACAACATTCTTATATAATAACATTTCACTGTAAAAGTCAAGTTTTTTTGAAACCAAATTTTATGTTTTGTTATAATATATGTTTTATATAATAGAACTTTACTATAACATTCAAAAATATTCGTAACAAACGAGGCTGTTATAGAGAGATTTGGTTGTAATAATAATTGGACATACCATAGATTACCTATTTCGCTCCATATTTATTTTAGTTAGGTGAAATAATCAGTAGTACTTTGAAAAAGATACTATTAATACAACAAACAACTATGTTTCACTCTAACGAGTAGAACTTGATTAGTGAAATCTGCTAATTAAAAAAAAAAACTTTTTGAATTTTGATGCTTAATGTTCCCTGATAACCTAGAATTACTGGTGATAGGATTAATGTGGTATTTCAGAAACTAGTGTAGAGCGATTCTTCTGATCTTCTTGGTTGGAAGTTGGTTGAAATTGATGTGATCTAAGTAATTAAACGTCTACAAAATAGTTGTCGTAAATTTTTATTTTAAATTAAGTTATAATCTGTTATATGAATCTTCATTCTTCTTCGTGTCGTTTCATTTAAACTCATCTTAGACTTGAAAAAATTAGACCCAAGCGCTATATCATCTTTAATAAATATATGTCATATTTACCAAACATTATATAACCTCGGTATCTGCATATATATTCGTTACCTCATACATACAATACTTCCAAACACATAGCATATAATATATAAGTCTGTTTTCAAAAAAAGTATTGAGCTCTAAATCTTTGAAACTTAGAAACAAATAATTGTAATGGGAAGTACAGAATTTTCGTGTCGTATGACATGTCTTAAAAGTTTAAATGCAAGAAAAGAAAAAATCCATCCGTTTCCGAAAAGGAGGGATTTTGAAGTATAATCAGTGTCAATCGTCCTTTTAATTTTGTTTTTCTTAATCTTTCTAAAATGAAAAATACACCACTAGAAACTAGAGAAAAAGGTACTCTATAAATTACAATTTTTAGTAATAAAAAATATTCAAAAATATATGAATTTTTTTTATAAAATAAAAAAGACTCTCTAATTAAATAATAATAGTGTCATATAAAATAAAAAAGTGGAAATAAATCACTTTGAGAATAAGCTAGGAAATAGACATTCAAATTAGCTTGCGCTGAGAAATAATTTTATAGATGTATATTGGCCTATCTTACTCTTGAAAAGCCATTCCTAAATTACAAAGAATTACATTGAAGTGAAAGGGACCCGTACTCTCGACTTAATTGCTCCAATAACAAGCCATTAGTCATGACCAAACCCTAAAAACTGCCCCGTTGGAACCAAGATTTGAAGTTTATAGATTTTGAATTTTACGACATAACAGTTACATAAATTTATAATTATATATATATATATATATAATGAATTTTTCGTATAAATTTAAAGTCTAGGTAAAAGTTATTGAACTAGTCCGAATACGTTTCTAGCATTATAGCTCCGCCCTCTTAAAAACACTGTCCAAACTCCAACAGATGGTCATTATCCATGCATGCATATAAAAGAAAAGACTTGACAAGTACAATCTTTTTATTGCAGCATCTATCTTAAGAAAAAAAAATAAGAAATAGGAAAAACAAAAGAAAGTTCACGAGAAATGGAAAGGGAAAATTAAAGAAATATAAACAATCGTTCATTATGTTGTTCATTTTATGGTATTTATGTTATGTTATGGATTTCATGGTATTTTATGTTGTTTTATTATGAGTCTATTGATAGTACTAACATAGTGTCTCTTGTTGCCTCTTTGAGCCGAGGGTCTCCGGGAAACAACCTCTCTGCCTCTCGGGTAGAGATAAGGTCTGCGTACATATTATCCTCCCCAGACCCCACTTGTGGGATTACACTGGGTTGTTGTTGTTGTTGTTGTTCATTATACTTTCACCTTCAAAAGAATCTTTGAGTAGTTTCTTTAAAACCACTCCAGCTTGAAGTTTCAACACATTTGAATTTGATAGTCACTAAACTTGATAAATAATTGACGTATTAATGGTTATAAAAGCAAAATAATTGATTATCTGATTCAGTTCATGTTTCTCCATTTATATTGATTGATAACTAATAGTCATAGTAATATTGTTTCTTAGCTAATGACATTATATTGTCACAGCTACTTCCGTCTTGTCAAATTAACTTTCTACGTTATGTACCTATTGTACTATGTGTTGTGGTTGTTATACGTTAGTAGTTTCTGACATTGTCAATTCCTATCTTTTCTTGATTGCGTCTCTATAATATTCATCACTGGCATCCACATACATATCTTATGATACAAAATAAGTCAGTGTCATGAGTCTTATAATTGTACCTAACTAATTAAAATCACATGAGATGACTCTCTATTATTAGCCTCATACATGAAACTGTCAAAATGTGTCAGCACCTAATTCTGGTCAGCTGTAAATTAAATTAAATGAACCTTATAACAGAGGAAAGAAGATCAAATATAAATTCCCAAGATGACATTCATTCATTCATTCATATGCCTAGCTGAGTTTAAGGAAATTAAAGACGAGTAAAGAAAAATGTGCTTCAATATCATTGGAAACTCGACTAATGGAAAACAAAAAAATAAAGTTATTACAGTAATGATCGATACTTCTATTACTAGAAAAGTTCTAATAATAAGTCGAAAATCACACCTCGATAATTTGCAAATGTTTTCATTAGGGTAGGTCATCTATGATACTTGTATTAGAGCCGTAGAAATATTTACTAATGCTTACATTATGGTAGGTTATCTATATCACACCTTTGGAATACGGTCTTCCCTGAATCCTGCGTAAATACGAGATACATTATGCGCCTGACTGTTTTTTTAATATGTTAAAAGGAAATCGAGGACATCCCCACTTTTCTCAACATTGATTTGTAAATGTATTGGTCTAGTCCGATCCGCCCAATTTATATTTCATATTTCTTAAATAAATTTCAAATGGTTTTTAAAAACATGAGTTGCAACTTCCATTTGGAGTTCTCTTTTATATTTTAAGGGTAGGTTCAAAGAAGACAGAAAATATGACAAGTGAAAGGTGAAGAGATTTAAAAGGGTGACTGCAACAATAGTCACTTTTAAGTCCGATTTTATATATATATATATATATATTCACAATTTATAATGTATTTAAGGATTAGCCAATTCATCCAAACTTCATGACTAAGTATTCAGAATTTAGAAATTCAGGACTTAGCATCTTGAATTTTTGAGATGCTAATTTGAAATTCATGACTAAATGTCCTGAATTTTCTGACCTACTAATTTAAAATTCATGACATAAGATTCGAACTTAAGGACACAATTTTTGAACTTTACGACACGATGTCCTGAAGTTTGAATTTTGAGGTTTAAACTCTAGGACGTCGTATCCTGATGTTTGAATGAGATTGGCTAATCTTTAAATACATTGTAAACTGTGGATATATTTTAAAAAGCATGCTTAAAAGTGCTACATGGTGTCATTTTCACATATTAAAAAGGCAGCCCGGTGTATAAGGTATCCTATGTTCAGGCAAGATACTAGGAAGGGCTGCACCGAGGGCTATTAAAATTGGCCCAAGCCCAAATGACCCACCCAATCTGTCCAAGGTTGGGCTGGTTATTGACCGACCCATTTATTGACTCAACCTATCTTGACACAACTCATCTCAACCCAATTAAAGTTGCGTTAATTTTTAGCCAAATTAATCCTTGAGTAACTTTGTCAAAATATCTTAGAAATATTGTTTTTTGTTTAATATATTATATATGACCCTAAAAAAAAGGGGGGGAAATCTTATTTAGTAATTATACAATTTATAAGAAAACAACAAATGCATTATTAATTAAAGCTTGCTAAGAGTTGGTGGGTTGGGCTATGAGTACTCAAATTTTAGTCCATTTTGACTAAGCTCATCTCAGCCAAGTATCTTTTGTACGGGTCAATGACCTGTCCATTTATTGACTCGGCCTATTTGACCCGTCCAAAAAATCAGTTCAATCCGCCTAATTGACACCCCTAACTACACTCTGAGGGTTGTGATATAGACTGTCTAACTTAATGCAAGTATTAATAATGCTTCTACGACTCGAATCTACAACATATAAATCACATGAAAATAATTTTATTGTTGCTCCAAAACTCCCGAGGTACATGTAAAGTGTAAGCACTCCCACGGTTTTCAGGTTACTTGACAATAATAACAAAAACCAATAACTTGTTCAGAGAGAGACACTCTGACTGAAAGTGGCAATATTCATGCACTTAACTATTCATCAAACTTTGGCTAATTTCTTAATTGATGTTTCTCAGTGTCCTAATTAAATTCAGAAATTCTGAACTTATGAGTCATGACTTGACTGTAAGAGATTTGTAGTTGCAGCTCATAAAGTAAGAGGATAATGTGTCAAATTCTAAAGAATATGGGTGAAGTATTATTAAGATTTAATTTTGGAATATAATATTTTCTTATACTAGTAGGTTTTCACAATCAAATGCCGTTTGAGACGAAACATTTTGTAATTATTAGCTTTACGCAACTGGTTTAACTTAAGAGACGAGTAAACAAGTTGAACTAAACACACTCAAAAATAGTATTGCAATTCCAATTAGCATTTGATTTAAATGTCAATTCTATAGCAATCTTTGGTCATATTTATCACGCTTTTGTGACCTACTAGAAGATAGGATAATATTGTTAGGGGTTGTTTGGTTCGAAGACAAGTTATGCTGAAATTAGTTATATTGAGATTAGTTATCCTAATATTCCATTCAATCCACTTTAATTAATTTTTTGGTTGTTTTCACACATATTAATAAAATTCATCTTTTAGCATTAACTAACAATAAAATTAATCATATTAACCTTCATTTGTTAATTAGAAATATAACAAATACTCATAGGCTCTTTACTCTAAGAGCAACTTTAGAAAAAAAAAAGTTAATTCATTCTTGATATCTGAAAAAAATCAAATATTGTGGACCACTAAAAAATACCAAAAAAATCAATTAAAGTGGACGGAAGTGAGTATTATTCTTATTGACTATTTTATATGTTATTCTAATCCTGGGATTGCAATTTTATTGCTTTATTTTGGGATAACTTATCATGGGATTACTATTCCACCCTCTAGCAAATATTAATTATCCCAATATTATTTTTAATAATTGGATAACTGTCACGACCCCGAATTTTCCACCCTCGGGAATCATGATGGTGCCTACTAATGTAAGATAGGCAAGCCAATCCTTTAAACTAATTACTCCAATATACAATTAATTTTTTTAATAGATATAAAGCGATAACGTTAAAATAACGGGATATTTAATTAAGCGGAAGAAAAAACAATAAAATATCTGAATCTGGAGCTATTACAACTACTTAAGCCTTAATCACCCAAAATCTGGTGTCACGGTGTCACAGACGGTCTAAGACTGCTAAATACAAGGTCCGAGAATAAAAGACACATTATTTCTGAAGCAAAAAGATGAAACGGGAAATAAAGATAGAGGAGACGACAGGGCTTGCGGACGCCTACAAGGTCTACCTTGAATCTCCGCGTGGACAGAAGGTAGCCTCCAACTACGGTCAAAGAGCTGCTCCGGGATCTGCACATAGTACAGAATATAGTATCAGCACAACCGACCCCATGTGTTGATAAGTGTCTAGCCTAACCTCGGCGAAGTAGTGACGAGGCTAGGACCAGACCACCAAATAAACTTGTGCAGTTATATAATATACAACGAAAAGTAAAACAGGAATAAACAAGTAAAGATGGGAGGTGGAAAAACATGCTTCGGGGAATAATAGGTAAAAACAGAATATCAAGAGAATTATATAGGAATCAAAATCCAACCACTAAAAAGAATAAGGAAAACAAATGCAGATTTCACTTTCTTTTCACGTCTTGTTGCAGGCATGCAAGCCGATCCCATTTCCTATATCTCGTGGCAGGCGTGCCACCCGATCCCATTTCATTTATCTCGTGGCAGGCGGGCCACCCGCTCCCATTTCATTTATCTTGTGGCAGGCGTGCCACTCAATTCCATTTCATTATACCTTGTGGTAGGCGTACCACCCCGCTCCCATTTAATTATATCTTGTGGTAGGCGTACCACCCGCTCCCATTTCATTATATCTTGTGGTAGGCGTACCACCCGCTCCCATTTACAAGCCAACAATGATCACAAGGAATCCCGGCAAAGGAACAATGATATTTCAACAACATCCCGGCAAGGGTACAATAATATCAAACAAATATCCCGGCAAGGAAACAATACTATCAAAATAAACATCTCGGCAAGGGATCATTAATATCAAATAAATATCCCGGCAAGGGAACAATGGTGATAATAATATATGAAGTGCAATAAGCCACAACGGAGTCATAACAATTATAATACAAGACTCACGGGCATTCTTGATACCAACGTATAGATACTCGTCACCATGCATATACGTCGTACTCCACAATTAACATGTAGCAAATAAGACACAACTCCTAATCCCTCAAGGTAAGGTTAGACCAAACACTTACCTCGAACTTCCACGGCCAACTCAAGCCTTAAACACTGTTTTTCCTTTCGAATTCAGCTCCAAATCACTTGTATCTAGACATAATCGACTTAATAAATAAGCTCAACGTGTTCGCGATGAGTTAGGCCTAACAGACCTTCGCGTTTGCGATAAAGGGCTCGCGTTCGCGCAGAAGTAACTCCTCGAGCCTTCGCGTTCGCGTCCAGGTGGTCGCGTTCGCGTAGGTTTAATATCCCTCCCCCTGCCCAGGCTCATAAGCCATCGCGTTCGCGGGTGCTGGCTCGCGTTCGCGAAGGATATCCCCCCCTTAGCCTCGCGTTCGCGTCACCAATTTTGCATTCGCGAAGAAGAAACTTGGCACCTGGGAGATTTGCCTTACGCGTTCGCGAGAGTGCCCACGCGAACGCGAAGAGTAAAATCCCTGGGTATTGAACAGCAAAACCTGCAACTTTTTGAGTTCTAAAAACCTTCCGAAACACACCCGAGCCCTTGGGGCTCCAAACCAAACATGCGTACTAACTCAATAATACCATATGAACTTATCCAGGTGATAAAACCGCCAAAATAACATCATTAACATCGAATTAAACCTCAAAATCAATGAATTATTTCAAACTTCTTAAAACATCAAATCTTGCGTTTAAGGTCCGAATCATGTCAAATGGATTCTGTTCTTACCAAACTTCACAAAATTATCTTAAACCATATATAAGACCTGTATCGGGCGCCGGAACCAAAATACGGGCCCGATACCAACATATTCTGATCAAAATTCATTTCCAAATCCTTTAAACAATTTCAGAAAATAATTTTCTTTAAAAATTTATTTCTCGGGCTTGGGACCTCGGAGTTCGATCCCGGGCATACGCCCAAGTCTCATATTTTCCTACGGACCCTCCGGGACCGTCAAATTATAGGTCCGGGTCTGTTTACCAAAAACATTGACCGAAGTCAAATTAACTCATTTTATAGTCAAAATTTATCATTTTTCTCATAGTTTCACATATAGCTTTCCGGCTACACGCCCGGACTGTGCACGCAAATTGAGGTGATGCTAAAAAAGGTTTTTAAGGCCTCAGAACGCATAATTTCATTTTAAACAAGTGATGACCTAAAAGGTCATCATATTCTCCACCTCTAAAACAATTGTTCGTTCTCGAACGGACAGAAGAAGGAAGTACCTGAGTCAGGGAAAAGATGGCGATAACGGCTCTGCATATCAGACTTGGACTCCCAGGTCGATGCCTCGGGAGGCTGACCTCTCCACTGAACACGAACAGAAGGAAAACTCTTCGACCTCAACTGGCGAACCTGCCGGTCTAGAATAGCTACCGGCTCCTCCTCATAAGACAAGTCCTTGTCCAACTGGACAGTGCTGAAATCTAACACGTGGGATAGATCGTCGTGATACTTCCGAAGCATGGACACATGAAACACTGGATGTACGGCTGAAAAGCTCGGCGGCAACGCAAGTCTATAAGCCAACTCTCCCACTCGATCAAGAATCTCAAACGGGCCAATGAACCTAGGGCTAAGCTTGCCCTTCTTCCCAAATCTCATCACGCCCTTCATAGGTGACACTCGAAGCAATACCCTCTCACCGACCATGAATGCCAAATCACGAACCTTACGGTCGGCATAACTCTTTTGCCTGGACTGAGCTGTACAAAGCCTATCCTGAATGATCCTGACCTTGTCCAAGGCATCCTGAACCAGATCCGTATCCAATAACCGAGCCTCTCTCGGCTCAAACCATCCAACCGGAGACCGACACCGCCTACCATATAAAGCCTCATAAGGAGCCATCTAGATACTAGACTGGTAGCTATTTTTGTAGGCAAACTCTGCTAATGGCAAAAACTGATCCCACGAGCCTCCAAAGTCAATGACACAAGCTCGGAGCATATCCTCCAAAATCTGAATAGTCCGCTCGGACTGCCCGTCCGTTTGAGGATGAAACGTTGTGATCAACTCAACCCGCGTACCCAACTCTCGCTGAACTGCTCTCCGGAAATGGGAGGTAAACTGCGTACCTCGATCCGAGATGATAGACTCAGGCACACTATGAAGACGAACAATCTCCCAGATATAGATCTCAGCTAACCTCTCGGAAGAATAGGAGACTGCCACACGAATGAAATGCACTGACTTGGTCAGCCTATCAATAATAACCCACACTGCATCAAACTTCCTCTATGTCTGTGGGAGTCCAACAACGAAGTCCATAGTGATCTGCTCCCACTCCACTCAGGAATCTCAATCTTTTGGAATAAACCACCAGGCCTCTGATGCTCATACTTAACCTGCTGACAATTCAAATACCGAGCCACATATGCAACGATATCCTTTTTCATTCTCTGCCACTAATAATGCTGTTGTAAATCCTGATACATCTTCGCGGCGCCCAGCTGAATAGAGTACCGAGAGCTATAGGCCTCCTCTAAAATCAACTCTAGAAGACCATCCACATTAGGCACACAAACTTGACCCTGCAATCTCAAAACTCCATCATCACCTAAGGTAACCTGCTTAGAACCTCCGTGTTGCACCATGGCTCTAAGGACACACAAATGAGGATCATCATACTGCCGATCACGGATACGCTCCAATAAAGAAGAACGAGCGACCGTGAAAGCTAACACCCGACTGGGCTCAGAAACATCCAACCTCAAAACTGATTGGCCAAAGCCTGAACATACAAAGCAAGCGGTCTCTCACCGACCCGAATATAAGCAAGACTGCCCATACTGGCTGACTTCCTACTCAAAGCATCGGCCACCACATTAGCCTTTCCCAAATGATATAAGATGGTGATATCATAATCCTTCAACAACTCCAACCACCTCCTCTGCCTCAAATTCAACTCCTTTTGCTTGAACAAATACTGAAGACTCTTGTGATCCGTGAACACCTCACATGCCATGTCATACAGATAATGCCTCCAAATCTTTAATGCGTAGACAATGGTTGCCAACTCCAAATTATGAACCGGATAGTTCTTCTCATGAATCTTCAACTACCGCGACGCATAAGCAATGACTTTGTCATCCTGCATCAACACTGCACCAAGTCTAATACGAGATGTATCACAATAAACTGTATAAGGCCCTAAACCTGTGGGCAAAACCAACACCGGTGTCGTAGTTAGAGCTGTCTTGAGCTTCTAAAAGCTCACCTCACACTCGTCCGACCATTTGAACTGGGCACCCTTCTGAGTCAACCTGGTCATTAAGGCTGCGATAGATGAGAACCCCTCTACGAACCGATGATAGTAGCCTGCCAATCCCAAGAAACTCCGAATCTCTGTAGCCGATGCTGGTCTAGGCTAGTTCTTGACTGCCTCAATATTTTTCGGGTCAACCTGAATACCCACTGCTGATACAACATGACCCAGAAATGCAACTGAACTCAACCAGAACTCACACTTCGAGAATTAAGCATATAACTAACTATCCCTCAAGGTCTGAAGAACCACTCTAAGATGTTGCTCGTGCTCCTCCCGGCTGCGGGAATATATTAAAATATCATCAATGAAGACTATCACGAACGAGTCCAAATAAGGCCTGAACACTCAGTTCATCAAATCCATAAAGGTTGTTGGGGCATTTTTCAACTCGAATGACATTACCAAGAACTCATAATGCTCGTACCGAGTGCGGAAAGCTGTCTTAGGGAAATCGGATGCCCTAATCGTCAATTGATGGTAGCCATATCTAAAGTCAATCTTCGAAAATACCTTGGCACCCTGGAGCTGATCAAACAAATCATCAATCCTCGGCAATGGATACTTATTCTTGATTGTAACCTTGTTCAACTGCCGGTAATCAATACACATCCTCATCGACCCATCCTTCTTCTTAACAAAAAACACTGGCGCACCCCAAGGCGAAACACTGGGTCTAATGAAACCCTTCTCAAGCAAGTCTTGCAACTGCTCCTTCAACTCTTTCAACTCAGGCGGGGCCATACGATACCGCGGGATAGAAATGGGCTGAGTGCTAGGAGCCAAATCAATGCAAAAGTCAACATCCTTGTCGAGTGGCATACCCGGCAGGTCTGAATGGAATACCTCAGGAAACTCACGAACAACGGGCACAGAATCAATAGAAGGAACCTCAGCACTAGAATCACGAACATATGCCAAATAGGCCAAACATCCCTTCTCGACCATATGCCGAGCCTTCACATAAGAGATAACACTTCGGGTAGAATGACCATGAGTCTCTCTCCACTCTAAACTAGGTATACCCGGTAAGGCTAAGGTCACAGTCTTGGCATGACAGTCCAAGATAGCATGGTAAGGTGATAACCAGTCCATCCCTAATATGACATCAAAATCGATCATGTCCAAAAGAAGCAAATCTACACGAGTCTCAAAACCTTCAATC
This sequence comes from Nicotiana tabacum, assembly GCF_000715075.1. NCBI lineage: Eukaryota > Viridiplantae > Streptophyta > Magnoliopsida > Solanales > Solanaceae > Nicotiana > Nicotiana tabacum. The sequence continues at coordinate 222,398 of NC_134088.1, forward strand.
ACAACTATACATGAACGATGGACTCGATCTACCACAATATAATCACCCACCGGCGTAGACATGTAAATAGGATCCCTCAAAGAATCACTAGGCATGACCAGATACGGTGCAAAATAAGAGGGCACATATGAGTACGTAGACCCCGAATCAAATAACATTGAAGCATCTCTATCACAAACCAGAACCATACCTATAATAACTGCATCTGAAGCCTCAGCCTCGGGCCTGGCTGGAAGAGCATAACATCGGGGTTGGGCCCCACCACCCTAAACTACATCTGTAGGGCGGCCTACTGTTGGCTGGCCTCTACCTCTAGCGGCCTGAGCTCCACCTCTAATACCTCTACCTCCACCACTAGCACCTCTACCCCCACCTATGGCTGGTTGGGCGGGCTGTGGAACACTTGGTGCCTGAACCATGGCACGGGAACCCTGATGTTGAGAGCTACTCGGTGCTCGAGGGCAATACCTAGCAATGTGCCTCGTGTCGCCACAAGTAAAACAAGCCCTCGGCTGCTGGGGTTGACGACCCTGGAAACTCTAAAGCGGCGGTGTACTGATAAGAGCTGGTGGTGCACTGTAGGGCTGCTGATCAGGATACTGCATGTGAGAACCAAGGCCACCTGAAGCACCGTGAGAAACCTGAAGAGCTGACTGAAAAGGCCTGGGAGGATGGCCCTTACCATATGAATCCCTACCTTCATACGAGGTACCGCTGAATCTACCTGAATGAAGAGGCCTCTTGTCCGACCCATGACCACCTCCCTGTGACAGAACCATCTCAACTCTCCATGCCACATTGGCCGCCTCTTGGAAAGATATCTCACTCCCAGTTTCCCTAGCCATCTGAAGACGAATCGGCTGAATAAGTCTATCAATGAACCTCCTCACCCTCTCTCTCACGGTGGGAAGTATAACAAGAGCATTACGAGCTAGGTCGATGAATCTGGTCTCATACTGGGTAACCATCATAGAACCCTGCTGGAGACGCTCAAACTGCCTCTACTAGGCCTCTCTCTGAGTGATGGGGAGAAACTTCTCCAAAAATAGCTGAGTAAACTGCTCCTAAGTCAAAGTTGGCGATCCGGCTGGTCTAGCCAAACAGAAATCCCTCCACCAAGTCTTGGCGGATCCAAACAAGCGAAAAGTAGCAAAATCGACCACATTGGTCTCAACTATCCCCATGTTCCTGAGAACCTCGTGACAGCTGTCTAGATAATCCTGGGGATCCTCAGTAGATGCATCGCTGAAAGTAGTAGTGAAGAGCTTGGTGAACCTATCCAACCTCCACAAAGCATCGGCAGACATAGCTGCTATATCACTGGTCTGAGCTACCACACCCGACTGAACTACTCCAACTGGCTGAAATGCTGGAGTCTGGAATTGGGGAGCTACCTGCTCCGGAATGCGAGTAGTAGGAGTCTGGGCTCCTCCTCCAGCCTGAGAGATGGCTGGTGCTGCAGGAAGCAAGCCTACTCGAGTGACACTCTCCATGAGGACCACTAGATGGACCAGAGCATCCTAAAGAACTGGGGTAGCAATAAACTCCTCTGGGACATGAGCGAGGCCCACTCCGCCGCTGGTGCTATTGCTCGAGACTAAGCTTTGCCCCTACCTCGGCCTCTAGCACGGCCTCGGTATCGCCCTCTGCCCCTCATGGGAGCTGCTGCTGGGGGCTCGGGCTACTGGTCAGTGGATGAGGAAACACGTATTCTCGCCATCTGCGAAAGAACAGAGTAGAAATCCAATCAACTTAGAGAAACCAAATCGCACGATCGGAAAGAATAAATGTGAGGTTTTTCCTAACTCTGTAGCCTCTGGGGAATAAATACAGACGTCTCCGTACCGATCCCTCAGACTCTACTAAGCTTGTCTATGAACTGTGAGACCCATGTAACCTAGGGCTCTGATACCAACTTGTCATGACCCGGATTTTCCACCCTCGGGAGTCGTGATGGCACGTACTAATGTGATCTAGGCAAGCCAATCCTTTAAACTAATTACTCCATTATCCAATTAATATTTTTAACAGATACAAAGTGATAACGTTAAAATAGTGGGATATTTAATTAAGCGGAAGAAAAACAATAAAATATCTGAATCTGTAGCTATTACAACTACTTAAGCCTTAATAACCCAAAATCTGGTGTCACGGTGTCACAGACGACCTAAGACTGCTAAATACAAGGTCCGAGAATAAAAGACACATTGTTTCTGAAGCAAAAAAATGAAACAGGAAATAAATATAGAGGAGACATCAGGGCCTGCGGACGCCTGCAGGCTACTTTGGATCTCCGCGTGGACAGAAGGTAGCCTCCAACAATGGTCCAAAAGCTGCTCCGGGATCTGCACATAGTGTAGAGTGTAGTATCAGCACAACCGACCCCATGTGTTGGTAAGTGTCTAGCCTAACCTCGGCAAAGTAGTGACGAGGCTAGGACCAGACCCCCAAATAAACCTGTGAAGTTATATAATATACAACGGAAAGTAAAACAGGAATAAACAAGTAAAGATGGGAGGGGAAAAACATGCTTCGGGGAATAACAGGTAAAAACAGAATATCAAGAGAATTATATAGGAATCAAAATCCAACCACTAACAAGAATAAGGAAAACAAAGGCAGATTTCACTTTCTTTTCACGACTTGTTGCAGGCGTGCAACCCGATCCCATTTCCTATATCTCGTGGCAGGCGTGCCACCTGCTCCCATTTCATTTATCTCGTGGCAGGCGGGCCACCCGCTCCCATTTCATTTATCTTGTGACAGGCATGCCACCCGATCCCATTTTATTATACCTTGTGGTTGGTGTACCACCCGCTCTCATTTCATTATATCTTGTGGTAGGCGTACCACTCGCTCCCATTTCATTATATCTTGTGGTAGGCGTACCACCCGCTCCCATTTACAAGCCAACAATAATCACAAGGAATCCCAGCAAGGGAACAATAATATTTTAATAACATCCCGACAAGGAAACAATAATATTAAACAAACATCCCGGCAAGGGAATAATACTATCAAAACAAACATCCTGGCAAGGGATCATTAATATACAGCAAACATCATGGCAAGGGAACAATGGTGATAATAACATATGAAGCGCAATACACCATAACGGAGTCATAACAATTATAATACAAGACTCACGGGCATGCTTGACACCAACGTATAGATAGTCATCACCATGCCTATATGTCGTACTCCACAATTATCATGTAGCAAATAAGACACAACTCCTAATCCCTCGAGCTAAGGTTAGACCAAATACTTACCTCGAACTTCCACGGCCAACTCAAGCCTCAAACACCGCCTTTCCTTTCGAATTCGGCTCCAAATCAACTGTATCTAGACATAATCGACTTAATAACATCAATAAACGCTAAACAATCCAATTCCAATGCTTAATTATAGCTTTCTAATCATTCTTCCCAAAAAGTCAAAAATTGACCCCAGGACCGCTTGGTCAAAACACGAGGTTCGGACAAAAACCCGGTCACTTATCCACCCACGAGCCCGAATATATAATTTGTTTATAAATCCGACCCCAAAACGACGTCAAATTTCCAAATAATCAAAAAGCCCTAACTCTACCCAAATCCCTAATTTTCTACCCTTAATCTCATGTTTTAGGCCTAGAAATATAGTGGGTGTTGATAAAAATGGAAGAAAACGAGCTTAGGATTACATACCTATGAAGCTATGGTGAAGTTCCTCTTCAAAAATCGCCCAAGAGATGTGGAGAAGATGAAGTTTATGAAAAATGGTGGAATTTCCATAATGCATTATGGTTTTGAAACATAAAATAACTGGGCGAATTTGGTCTTCGCGTTCGCGATAAGCTCAACGTGTTCGTGATGATTTAGGCCTGACAGACCTTCGCGTTCGCGATAAAGGGCTCGCGTTCGCGTAGAAGTAACTCCTCGAGCCTTCGCGTTCGCGGCCAGGTGGTCGCGTTCGCGTAGGTTTAATACCCCTCCCCCTGCCAAGGCTCATAAGCCATCGCGTTCGCGGGTGCTGGGTCGCGTTCGCGAAGGGTATCCCCCCTTAGCATCGCGTTCACGTCACCAGCTTCGCATTCGCGAAGAAGACATTTGGCACCTGGGAGATTTGCCTTACGCGTTCGCGAGAGTGCCCACGCGAACGCGAAGAGTAAAATCCCTGGGCATTGAACATCAAAAACTTGCAACTTTTTGAGTTCCAAAAACCTTCTAAAACTCACTCGAGCCCTCGGGGCTCTAAACCAAACATACGTACTAACTCAATAACACCATATGAACTTATCCGGGCGATCAAATCGTCAAAATAACATCATTAACATCAAATTAAACCTCAAAATCAATGAATTATTTCAAACTTCTTAAAACATCAAATCTTGCGTTTAAGGTCCGAATCACGTCAAATGGATTCCGTTTCTTACCAAACTTCACAGAATTATCTTAAACCACATATACTGGGCGCTCGGAACCAAAATACGGGTCTGATACCAACATGTTCTGATCAAAATTCATTTCCAAATCCTTTAAACAATTCAGAAAATAATTTTCTTTAAAAATTCATTTCTCGGGCTTGGGGCCTCGGAGTTCGATTCCGGGCATACGCCCAAGTCCCATATTTTCCTACGGACCCTCCGGGACCGTAAAATCACGTGTCAGGGTCCGTTTACCCAAAACGTTGACCGAAGTCACATTAACTCATTTTATAGTCAAAATTTATCATTTTTCACAGATTTTCACATATATGCTTTCCGGCTACGCGCCCGGACTGCGCACGCAAATCGAGATGATGCTAAAAGAGGTTTTTAAAGCCTTGAAACACAGAATTTCATTTTAAAACAAGTGATGACCCAAAAGATCATCATAATAACTTATCACAAAATTAGTAACCAAACAAAGTGGAACTTGGTACTAAATTTTATCCATAACACTCAATTTTCTATTTGGAAGGTAACACAAACACTAGTGCGCTCATAGATGGACCTACACTATGAAATGTTTTTAAAGACTTGATTAATACGTTGTAAAGGTCGCTTTTCGCCTTCTAGTTTTATCCAAATTCACGTGTGACATTATACCTTTTTCTTTTTTTGTCATATAAAACTCTACAACACGATTTATATTTTTTACATTCTATTTGGAAAATTGATCGTCCCGGAAGTTGTAAAGGGATTTTCGAACAACCTTGCATACAGGACATCAGGATAACAAATAAAAAATCGGTAGTAACTTTATAATAAAAAGAGAAGAATTTTTTCTTTCTCAGGTATTACAACGGTTGTGTCACATTGTAGGTAATTAGGTATACCATCCATTCTTAACCTTGTCAAAAGACTCAAAAGCTTCATTCATCGTGTATAAGCTGCACCGAAAAAATATTTATATGTTCATTATTTATCGAGTTTCGAAACGTACGTCAATAACAAGCATGGATAATTAATTAAATGTAAGATATTCCAAAGTAAGAATCAAAGCATGCAAAATGAAAATATTCCTAATCAAGATTTCCAAAATTTTTTATATTCACCATCATACTAGCACATCCTCTTGCTTTTACGCCTGATTTTACTTTATTAAACACAGTCAAAATTTATAAATTTTTATAAATTTAATCGCTTTAAAATCAACTTTAAACTTAGTGAGTTTGAACTTTCAACTAATAATCTCTTACAACTTTTGATCCCTTGTTCTGCATACTACGCGATATATAACTCTTTATGTCGGCATTTTGTATATAATTATTTCATATAAATACAAACATCCTTTGTTCCAGAGATCCAACTAACATAGAAAGCTATTCAATGGTAAGTGAAAACGTGGATAGGCTTCTCATAATCTCCAAAGGTTAAAGGAGCAGTTTCTTTATAACATGTGCGTTTATATATGTCCAACTTTACGACAAACTAAAAGACAAGCTATTCTCTCTACATCTCTTTAATCTTTATCACAATAGTTTTCTATTTGAATCATGGCATTGTTTCTAATGTGACGCTTAGATAGAAAAGGTGAAAAATACTTAGTATTATTTTCACATAAAAGGAAGGAAGGGGAGCTTTGGAGTAGTAGTTAAGTTATCTCTTCGGTCACAAGTTAGAGTCGTGAAATCAGTCAAAGACGTTTGCATCAGGATAACTATCTATATCATACACTTTTAAAATATGGGATTAGGGGTGTTCATAAAAACTCGAAAAATCAAACCAAACCGAAAACCAAACCAAATCGACCAAAAAAAATGATACATTTTGGTTTGGTTTGGTTTGGTTTTGATTTTAATCAGAAAAAAACTGAACCGAACCGACTATAGGAATAGCTATTTCAAATTTATTATTACACCTATATATATGTGTGTGTATATTGTTATACAAAGTTTCAAAAAATTATGGTAAATGTTAATAGTTTGCACGTTTAATATAGTTCTTTACCTTTACATTCTAGTTTGATTGGTAGTTTTCTTTTGTTTAGTGTAAGAATCCATTTCGTGTTAAAAATAACATATTTTTAATTGAGTCCTTAAATTATTCATCACTATTTGATTCAATTATCATCAATATATTTTGGTAAATAATAGATTTCTCAAAGGGCAATTGATTTGATAGTGTTATATTGAAAATGTGGTCGTCGGAATATGTATTTGGTAGTGTATGTCTTATATTTACGAAAAAACCGATAAATAACCGAAAAAACCAACATAAATCAAATCGAGAAAAACCGACTTAATTGGTTTGGTTTGGTTCTAATTTGAAAAACCGACTTACTTGGTTTGGTTTTTTCTTAGGGAAAAATCGATCCAAATCGAACCATGAACATCCATATACGAGATGCTCTATTCATCGAACTGCCTTTTTCACATAAAAATAAGGTTTTAAATAGTAAAAACAATAATTATGTAGTTAAATTCGTTGGACACAATTTTCGATAGTTATCTTTTATGTTAACTGAACTCATAAACGTCAAATCCTGGCTCCCGCCGTTCATTTGTCATTTCAGGAAAGAAATACATGCGGGAGAAATGTAAATTGAGAGAAGTGGCAGACAGCAAAGGCATTAGAAGTTTAGAACTTGACTCTAGATATTGACACGTCGACTATTGGATGCTGATGTGTCACCACTTGGTACATTTAGGTGGGGGTTCAGCTCTGCTCAGAGGCCTTTTACTTTTGACTTTAATGTGTAGTAGTATTAGAAAACTTTATCTCGTCCACGATAAATGATCAATTTTATTTTTTTATTTTGATACAAAATAAATATTTATTTATATAATTAAAAAAAATTAATTAGTTTTTTTAAAATTATCCTTATGTACGTACTCCTAAAATATTTTTTTACTCCTCACATTTAAAAAGAAAAGTAAGTGTTATTATAACTATGCTGTAATATTTAATTAATGGTAATTTAGTTACACTAATTATTTTTGTGTAGAATTTAATATTTTCTTAATAGGTGTATTCGAGAAAAATTAATTATTTATTGTGAACCGGAGGGAGTACCAAAATATGTGACCTATACGAAATTAATATGTGACAAAATTCTTAATAGCCGTTCTTGTAAATGATTATTTCCTGTTTAAAAGGCAGGCTGGTTTGGGTTAAATATATATAACTCAAATTGACCTATACGAAATTTATCAAATTCTTTTTTTAAAAAAATTACTATATTGGATAAGCCACATCAAAGAAAAAATATTACTTTATTCAATGATCTTTGAAGAAAAGACGGTAGATCCGGTACATGCATCCATATATTACCAAAAAAACACGCCAAGTAGTAAGCAATTAATGTACCAAAAGTAGGGTACGTGGTTTAAGGTGGTTCGATTTTTATCAAAATCAAACCAAAACAACTATATCAGTGGATCGGTTCGATTTCGTCGGATTTTTCGAATTTTTTATTATATAAATATTATTTCAATCTTACTTTGTGTTATAAATAAAGTTTTTATAAGTGAACATATGTTTGGTAAAAATTGACAAACATATGATCTATTAAAATATTCTCTTAGTCCTCTAACAATAATTTTTTGTTGATGTACACTTTCAAAATTTATCGAATTTAATAAATAAACATAAAAATCAATATGATACCTATATAATTATATGTGTGTTCTATTTAATTTTAAGTTATTGAAATACCATTTAAATTCAAAAAATATATAAGAAATATTGACATATGAATGGTTAGTGATACAATGAATTATTTAAAGTAAATAAAAACAAAAGCACTTCATAATTTTATCAAATATTATATCCCATGAGAAGATTTCAAATATTTTTGGATATTTTGTTTAAAGAAATTCAATATAAAGTCTTAAAAGTATATATAAAAATTATATATTTATATGTCGGTTTGGTTTGAGATTTTTCACTCAATACCAAATCTAATCGGATTTTTTAATCGGCTTGGTTTGACTTTTCGATTTGATGCGGTTTTTCGCTTCGGTTTGAACACCCCAAACCAAAAGTAACAAATATTAAACAATATATACCACAAAAGTAAATATAATCCCTCAAACCCAATTTACTACTAGAAGATTATGGAAATTAATTTCTGAAGGTATTTCTTTCGAGGATACCCTACAAACTGCAGTTCCAACTTGAGCTTTTTTAAAATTCGTTTATAAAATACATAGATAATTAATCAAAAAGGGTAATTAAGCGATTTCATAATTGGTTCAATATACAAATAAGCATGCATACATAATTCAATATTGTACAAATTCCTATGAAGTAAAACAATTATATATAAGTATTTATTTCCATATTTGAATTAACTAGCTAAACTTGCCGCAAGCTTGGCTCTTAAATCTTTTCGAAGTATTTTCCCTGATGGAGCTTTTGGGATTGCTTCTGTGAAAAATACTCGATTGATTCGCTTGTAAAATATAACCTGCATCAATTATATATTTGAATTTCTTTCAGTCAGGTTTAATTATTTATGATCAATCAAGAAAATAAATTATGTATTCAATGGAGATCAAAGATGCATTTCCTGTTTAGGAAAGTGTTTTTTTTTTCTTTTTTGCAAGCTTCTCTTCCTCTATGCGTGGAATAAATAGGATATATTATCAAGTGTCGTGGTAGGATGGATAACATCTCTTCACCCTTAGTCACGATTTTAAGCTTTGGGAATGAAAAAATTCTGATACGGAGCGCTTCCCCTTTTAATGAGACTTACGCTGAACGAATCCAGATTAATGGAGACCTTCATGTGGATATTGTCGTGAAAATAACACAGGTTAGTCAGTTTTGGAATAGCCAGTGTTTGCAAAGTCATTGAAAAATAGGCGCTATTTTGCTGAAACACGTTCCAGCATAACATTCTGGTTTATAAAACTCATGCGTATAAACTTTCAGCATATTGTGTTGGAATCTCATATGTAAAAAATTCAAACTCCAGCATATTATTCTGGAAATTTTTCGGATTTTTAAGGGTGCTTTTGTTCAATTTTATCTGTACATAAAAAAATGATTAAATTTCAATTACTTCTAAAACTATGACTATTTTTCAATTACCAATTGTAAATCTGGTTATCTTTTTTATTTTTTTCCGATATTACCATATACCAGGTAAGAAACTAAAAGAGAAAAGAATAAATAAGATATGACAATTACCTGTTCGGATATATATTTTTTGATCTCTTCCTCTGAAATGTTGCTACCATTTGCTCTCACTACAAAAGCAACAGGAACTTCTCCAGCAACCTCATCTTTCATCCTGTGCATAAGTCAGTTAAATGAAGTACGACAAATAATATAATTCATCAGTCTATTCAATAAAATAAATTTTAAAGAATTGTACTACTATGTTTTGTATATTTATTTTGGGCATGACAAAAAGACTCAAAAAAATGACATAGACTAATGTAAAAGTAGGCCGTCGTCTATATTACACCCCTAGGAATACGGTCTTTTCCCGCACTCTGCATGAATACAAGGTGCTTTATGTATCGGATTGCCATTATTAATGTAAAAGTAGGTTGTTGTCTACGTTACACTTCTAGGAGTATGGCCCTTTCCCGAATTCTGTATGAATACAGGGTGCTTTATGTATCGGACTGTCATTATTAATGTAAAAGTAGGCCGTTGTCTACGTTACACCTCTAGGAGTATAGCTCTTTCCCGAACTCTGTATGAATATAGGGTGCTTTATGTATCGGACTGTCATTATTAATGTAAAAGTAGGCCGTTGTGTATATTACACCCCTAGGAGTACGGCCCTTTTCCGAACTCCGCATGAATATAGGGTGCTTTATGTATCGGACTGCCATTATTAATGTAAAAGTAGGCCGTTGTCTACATTACACCCCTAGGAGTACGGCTCTTTTCCGAACTCTGCATGAATACGGGGTGCTTTGTGTATCGGACTGCCGTTATTAATGTAAAAGCCAGAGAAAGGGACTTACGGAACAACAGCAGCATCAGTTAAATTTGGATTAGAAATTAGTAGAGCTTCTAATTCAGCAGGAGCAACTTGATATCCTTTGTATTTGATTAATTCCTTCAATCTATCCACAATAAATACTTGATCATCTTCATCTATGTATCCAATGTCACCAGTATGTAACCATCCTTCTTTGTCTATTGTTTCCTCTGTCGCTTTTGGATTATTCAGATATCCTGTGCAAAAATAAAGTGAAAGCCTAAGGATTTTAAAAGCTAAGTCTTAATATTCATAATTTTTCAGAAATATTAGATTATCTAAATACTATTAAAGCATATATTAAATCAGGGGTTGCTCTGATGGTAAGCAACCTCCACTTCCAACCAAGAGGTTGTGAGTTCGAGTCTCCCCAAGAGCAAGGTGGAAAGTTCTTGGAGGGAAGGATGTCGAGGGTCTATTTGGAAACAGCCTCTCTACCTCAGGGTAGGGGTAAGGTCTGCGTACACACTACCATCCCCAGACCCTACTAAGTGGGATTATACTGGGTTGTTGTTGTTGTGTATTAAAGCATATATTAAATTATTAATTTTGATTTCTTTTTGTGACCATTTTTGTTCAATTATGCATCATGTATATATGGCTTACAGAGTTATAAACGAGATACTTCATATTCTGGACCATTATCTTGGGCCAAACAAGTGCACAGATAGCCATTCTCAGAAAATTTAAAGAATAGCAAGTACTTACTTATTTTGTCCTGAAATTTTAAATTAAAAATCTTAGATTTGTGATAATTCAGGATATTTTTGCCCCAAAAAATTGAACTCAAAAACTGAATTCAGGATGCACTGGCTAATTTGTAAATAGTAGCGCTTGAGAGTGGCTACTTGGTGTCATTTCTATGCCAACCCATTGCCTTCCTGTGGCCCAAATCACAGTAGGAAATCTCATAGGCCCATATAACTTGGGTCAAAACGCAGCAATGAATCCACACCTAAAGTCTATTATTTGGGCCCGTAAACTCCAATTCCACTATTTGTTACATGGAATTTGTGCAATCAAGTATAAAACAATAGAATTAATATTGTGAATAATTAATCTAAATAGTCGCCCACCTAATTGCTTAAACTAAAAATAGTTGGAGGATGTGTAACATATATATATATATATATATATATATATATATATATATCCTATGATTCCTTGAGTTCTCCTATCTATGTGTCCATGCCAGTGGGAGATTCCATTATTGTTGGAAAAGCAAACAGTGAATTTAGCTGGCTATTTATGTAAGGCAGAATAGCGTAATAGACACTTGTACTTGTTCTCATTTGTCATTACGGTCCCTATAATTAATAAGCGCTTACACTTATTCAAAGTCAATATTTTAAACTCTGACGCTGCGTGTCTCTCAATCGCATGGTACTAGAATCCATATCAAATAAAAATATGCCACTTCAGCATTTTTTTTAAAAAAATTACATGAAAAAAAAACTTTTTATCTTTCCTCCCTCTTTTCTTTATTTTTCTTTCTTCTCCATCATCATCCTCTCCTTGTTGTAATGCCTGAATCTAGCCACCAGATATCATTCCCAATTCCTCCATAAGAACCCTTATCCCACCTCTACCTGAATACCTTATCTCCCCCATATTCTTCTCGCCATTTTCGTCCTATCTTCATTCCTTCACTCATTCACGATTTCACTAGCTTTAAATCCCGCTCATTCCCCTGTTAAGATCTTGCTTTCCAGAAAAGGGTTCCTAATATTTTAATAATTTTAACTTCATCCCTATATAATAACAACAATCATACAAATCCCTTTTAATGATATCTTGGATCCGCCTCTGATCTTTATCGGTGCTTATTCGAACATGAACGAAACGTACCTTTCATAATCTGATCACCTCTAATGCAGATTTCTCCGGCATGATTCCGGGGAAGCGACGCACCGGAGTTGGTGTCGACGATCTTCATCTCAGCATTCCGAACAACTGTCCCACAGGAACCTGACTTGACTTCAAACTGTTGTTTTGCAAAAGCTAGACACATTGATAACACTGGACCTGCTTCAGTCATTCCATATCCCTATTTAATTTGCACATTACATCAAGTAATAATATTAGTTTATCCCTAATTACATGCACATGATAATGTTACCTTATAATCAATAGCTTCTAGTCTGTCATTTGTTTGTTCATTTATTTTGTTTATTTAGAAATTCGTACTCGGCCAAATTACGCCATTTAAATTGAAATGGATATAGTAGTAATAGACCCAGGTTTTGAGTATCACGAGGGCAGAACTTAAAAGATAAAATAAAAAATAGGGATATTTACACAAATAGTCGGGCATATTCATTGTTTATTTTTTCTAAAAATATACATAGATTATACATTAATTATACATAATTATACACATATAATACATAAATTATGCATATATTATATCTCAACCGATCATTTTAAGTTTAAGTGGTTGGGTGGACGACTATTTGGATTAATTCTTCTAAAAAATATAAGTTGTTGGAGCCAGGATTCAAACTTAGGTCAACAAGAGAGCGTAGGTGCTTAAGCACGCCTACAACCCGTCGGATCAAAGGCAATACAGGAAGAGATACAAAGGAGGTAAAACTTCAAGATTTCTCTCATTATATATATATATATATATATGCGCAAAAGGTGCGCTCTCCATATACAAAAATATGATATGCTTATATCGTACTAAAATTTTTTTTTTGTCCGATGGTACTAAATTTTTGAATATGGCCCCTTGATATTTCCTTCCCCCTTTTTGGTTGAGGTTTGAAGAGAGTAAATTAGTCTTAATTTTTTTTTTTTTTTTAAATTATCATCTTCAATAAACGAAGAAAAAAAGTCATATGGACCCCACTACACCAGTAAACTAAGACATTTATTGGAAGGGGGTGGGGGGGGGGGTAGGGTCATATCGACGTTCAATAGTCTGACTATATATAATCGCATCAATGTTTCCATCTTAATAATATTTGTCCTTTTATTTTTCTATTAGTCAATCAAAAATATAGTGAAAATTAAGAATGAGCTATCAATATGTTAGTCACATCAGGCTATTGCCTCTCAAAGCAGAGGCGGAGCTAGAATTTAAAATTAATGGGTTCAATATTTTAATTCTTTTCTGCATTCTAAATTAATAATTTTATATAATTTAATAATTTCTTAAGATAAATATAAAGTTTGAACATAAGTTACTGAATTCAACGGAACCCGTATCCGAAGGGCTAGCTCCGCCCCTGACTCAAAGGGGTCCGAACCTATGTTCTCAACTTACAACGTATCTACGTTCAGGCTGTCGTGGCCACAATCTCATATACTCCTAAATATTTTGGTATATTAAAATATCATAAGTTTTAAAATTGTATGTCGAAACAAATATTATTATATATTTAAACTATAAGTTTAGAAAATCATTATGTCTAAAGAATTTCTCATTTAGAAAATCATTATGTAGATCTACTATTCGTTGGTTTTTATACAAATTGCAATGTATATCTCTAATAAGGTCAAACGCTGCACAATATTAATATTTTTTTGAGATATAATGTCAAGTTTGTCAAAGATCAAGGACCATTTTTCTATATCATCATTTATAATTTCAACTAAAATCTAGTCCCCATACCATATCAGATTTGGGCAATTAAATACCAAGAAAGAGCTAATATCATGAAAAATAAGAGTAAATAACGTACTGTAACACATTAAAATACATGAATATTTCAAACAATTCCGCATTGGCAGCACATACAGAGACGGAGACAGAATTTTCATTAAGAGGAGTCAAAATATAAGAAAATAAACTCACCAAGAAGTCAAGAGGTGTCAATTAGGGGTGGGCATTCGGGCAATTCGAATTGTATATGAAATTTCGATTTGGATTTTCAGTTTTCGGATTGACGAAATGACAATCCAAATCCAATCCAAATAAGTTCGGATTGGATAAAAAATTTTAAGTTCTGTTTCGGATTAATCGGTTTGGATATTTTAGATTTCGGATTTGAGCTTTATAAGTTGAGATGTTTCTTCTTTTTATAAAAATGAATATCCAAATGAAGTACTCATGTTAAATTGACTGAAAAATTTCTCATGCTCACTGCAATCATCCAAATGAAGTATAAAGTAATTAATTATTACATAAAAAAATAAATAAAATACAATAGAGACATTAATACGGCAGATAATTAAGAAGTAGAAATACTAAACTCATGTCCAAATAGAAAGGATTCTCATAGTAACTTAGTAATTAATATTGAATATATGAGATAATATCTAATGGGTAGGGTATTGAACTTATTACTATTGACATATAGATAATGGACCAAATATAAAGTATAGGAATTTTGGATTTTCGGATATCCAAAAATTCGAAGTACCAAATCCAATATCCAATCCGAAATTCAAAAAATGTAAAAATGAAATCCAAAATCCAATCCGTAATCCGAAAATCCAAACCAAAAATCCAAGAAATTCGGATTTCGGTTTGGATTTTGGGTTTGCCCAAACTGTGCCCACCCCTAGTGTCAATATATAGTATGTATACATTTTTAAAAAAATTACCCAGCTACACGCTATAATTTTCCGACAAAGAGGTGTCGGTTGACACCCCTTGGGTGCATGTGGCTCCGCCACTGAGCACATATATATAACGGTAAAGACACCCTTATGAACTAAGCATCTCGCATTTACGCGGGTCCGAGGAAGGGCGCACCCCAAGACATGTGACGTAGGCAGCCTACCCTTATGCTAAATTCATAAAATAAAAAGAAATGCAAGAAGCAAAATTTTGTAGTATTTTACCTGTCCTAGTATGGCATTGGGCAGTTTAGCTCTAACAGTATCTTCAAGCTCTTTCCCCATTGGTGCAGCCCCAGACATTATCATCCTTATACTTGACAAATCATATTTATCAACCAATGGACTTTTTGCTATGGCCAAAATTATAGGCGGCACAAATGGTGCAATTGTCACCTTATATTTCTCTACTAACTCCATTAATCCTTTAATTTCAAACTTTTGCATTATCAAAATTGTTGCCCCAACTCTTAACCCACAAAGCAACACAGAATTGAGTGAATAAATATGAAACAATGGCAAAACACACATAATCACATCTTCACTATTGAAATAAAGATTAGGGTTTTCACCATCAACTTGTTGTGCTATACTTGTTACTAGCCCTTTGTGTGTTAACATTACTCCTTTTGGTAACCCCGTCGTGCCCGACGAATAAGGCAACGCCACGACATCGTCAGGAGAGATTTTTATATCAGATATAAGGGTATTATGATCATGATTATGATTATCTTCCTCTGATTGAGTAATTAACTCGGTGAAACTGAGACGACCATATTCTGGTGGTGAGTTATCCGTACACATAATTTTCACCTCGTTTTCCTTAGCGAAACTCTTGACTTTATCAACGTAACAAGATTGTGTAATAATAAGCTTCACATTTGATGCTTTTGCTTGCTTTGTGATCTCCGACGGCGTGTAGAACGGATTCGCCGTCGTGCTTATCGCTCCTCGGAACGATGCTCCGAGGAACGCAAACACGAATTCGGGCGAATTAGGAAGTAAAAGCATGATAACATCTCTTTGTTGAATTCCAAGTTTGTAAAGTCCGAGAGCAATTCTTTTGGAGGTGAGTTCAACATCAGCATAGGTGTATGTTGCACCCGTGGCACTATTGATCAAGCAAGTACGTGAACTGAATTGGGAGATATTTTCAAAGCAATAGGTATGAAGAGGGAGATGATTTGGAATGTAAATATCAGGAAGTTTTGATCGAAAAATGTATTGATCATTGTGATTTTCTTTGTTTTTCACCATTTCCATAATCTTTTGTTTTTGTTATGGAGAGGAAAAGAGAAGGTGGATTTTTGGTATAGAGGTATAATTAAGATGAAGCTTAATTTATCTTTGGTTTGTTTGGGAATTGGTAGGAAGTTAAAGACAAAGGCAAGAGGGTTAGGTGATGGTAGAGGAACTGGTAAATTAATGGATTAGTATTTTATAATTGTTATAGAAAAGTAGATGGATTTTAAGTTATATATAATGATCATGTAAAAAAATATTTGCATTATAAGTCACTCAAAAATTATCTACATGAACTTCTCCATAAAAAGTTATAAGATTTGTAATTTTGAAAATAAAATAGGTAACATGTTACAAAAGAAAAATATGATTAACTCATATATATAGTGTAACAGTTTTTT
The DNA here is from genome assembly GCF_000715075.1 of Nicotiana tabacum. Classification (NCBI taxonomy): domain Eukaryota; kingdom Viridiplantae; phylum Streptophyta; class Magnoliopsida; order Solanales; family Solanaceae; genus Nicotiana; species Nicotiana tabacum. The sequence continues at coordinate 239,016 of NC_134088.1, forward strand.
ATATCAGGAGAGGAGTCTTGGAGCAACGGTAAAGTTGTTTTTATATGACCTATAAGTCACGAGTCCGAGCCGTGAAAACAGCCACTAATGCAAGCATTAGGGTAGACTGTTTACATTACGCTCATTCGAGTGTGACTCTTCCCCGAATCCTGCATGAACGCGGGACACCTTGTGCACTGGGGTGCCAGTTCTTTATAACATGGGTGGATATTAGTTAAACTACATAGATTAGATAGCTTTATCCAGCTAACTAATAAAAATATTAACATATTTAAGGTATCAGTCATCTTAAAAATGTTTCTTCTTTTTTTGTCAGCTTTCATCCAAATTTGTCAAATAAATTTAATATGGTATATTCTTACGGTTACGATTGAATTATTACGTCAATTATATCTGACTATATACAATTAATATAGCAATTTTAGCATTATGACAGCGCATGAGCTATAACACAATATAATTACTTGCATGATACGGCCGGCTATATCATAAAGATTACAATTTGGTTTTAAGTCAAAATTAATGTCGCAAGATATGATACTATACTAAGTACCTCTGTTTTAAAAGGCAGAATTGAGACTCGCCCGAGGCTCGCTCTGGGGCGGAGCACTCGTAAAACGCCCCTGGACTTATGTGTGGGGCTTAGTTTCGTGAGACTTACGCCTCGATCATCCAGACTTAAAACGCCCCTGGACTTATGTGTGGGGCTTAGTTTCGTGAGACTTACGCCCCGAACATGCTCAACGCTCATCGTACTGGGCTCGCCTAATAGAACTTTATCCAATTGTGCGTACTAACCTTGTAAATCCTTAATTTTTCTTAATAAATTGTTGACTATTCAAAATTACTTTTTCCTTATTTTAAGAGTGTTTATGTCATAATTAAAATAAAAATTATTGCACTTTATTCACTAAGACTACTATGATAGTAAATTTTAAATAAATCTTTTATTTAAAAAGTATTTATTAACTTTTGTTATGTATTTATTATATAATAGTCCATAATTTTTTTATAATTATTTTCCTAAATATTATTTTTTCACGTTTACTAGATATAATACATATTAATTTAATAGCTCAGTATTTGCTAGTAACAATTTAAAAATAATTAGTTATCATCGTATAGTATGGTGAATTATGAGTCACTTTATTAACTTGTTGAAACTTAAAAACAAATGATGCTAGAGAATCATATTTAAATTGTGAATTATATTTTTATATAAATTCTCTTTCAAATAGAAAGCATGTTAAATAAAAGTAGCGTTTTAAAAATAATATAAAATTATAATATCAAAATTCTTTCAAGATTCATTACTCCTTAAGAGATACATATAAGAATTCGTATTGAATACATTACTTTTGATGTTTGAGTTGTAATGACGTTGCAGCTTATTTGCATATTATGATATATGTCAAACTTTTCATATTATTTATAGTTGAATTATAATTTATAAATATTTTAAATAGATTATTTATTATAATTTTGTAATCTTAATGTAATTATAATTATTTTTTATTTTATACTATTTTAAAATTCTTGAAATTAGTAAAATTTAAAGATTCGTGGGAATTACGCCCCATATCTCAGGGCTTACGCCTCGCCTCGTCAGAGATAAAACGCCTCGACTCAAGCCCCCGCCCTTTAAAACATTGCTAAGTACTATGTCAATTGAAACTTTTTAAATGTAAGAGTGCACATAATTAAATGAGGCCATTTAATTATTTCTGTATATCTTTCTTATATGAAAAACTTCATCTTTAAAGTTAAAAGGTGTAATAATCAACGGTTATTTGCTAACAAGTCATACTTGTGGCTAAAAGAACACATACTTAACTAATAATTTGGCCTTGGTAATCGAAATTAAACGATTTTCTATTTCTAATTTTCACTCAGAAAACTTCAACTTTTTTTTCCAATTAAAATTCATGTCCAAATTAAACAAAATTGACACACTTCAACTTCAAATATTTTTCTTTTTATAATTTCAACTCAATCTAAGTCCAAAAATTCTACAAGGATAATTATTCGATATAAAACGAGTAATCATTGTTAGCCTAGTAACAAACCCTTTTCGCTAGTGTTCTATTGTTTTTTTTTTCCTTGTTATTTCTCCAACTTGCTTATATATTTATTTATTTATTTATTATTATAGGAGTATGTGACGCCACATTTGGATAGAGGTTCTTATTAATGACTAGTCAAAAACATAACTTAAAATACACTAATATATGTAATAATATATTTTTATAAAGAGCAGTCTGGTGCACAAAGCATCTCAGACAGGATTCGAGGAATGGTCTAATTCTTAGGAGTATGATGTAGACAGCCTACACTAATGCAAGCATTAGTGGCTGCTAATACGACTCGAACATGTGACCTATAAATCAGACAGCGACAATTTTACCGATGCTCCAAAGCTCCCCTTCTAATAATGTATTTTTATACGAAAAAATTAAATAGAGGCCGAAAGTTTGATATAGTCATCGCAGTGTAACAGATGGTACAGCTTACCTACTTCCATTCTAAAGATGCATATGGCAGATTAAATTTTGTGGAGATTTAGTCATTAGGCATACATATGTGTGCTTCGTTAACTTTATTAACTTGCATATCTCGTTGACAAAGCTTAAAGACGTTAACTACGAAGTTCATCACTTTATACCCATCCATGATTTTCTTGAATGATACATCATTATCAACCCAAAAAACACAAAATAAGACTTGTGGTTAAGTAATCAGAGTAGTCGATAACAACAACAAACCCAGTAGTTTCTCACAAGTGGGGTCTGGGGAGGGTAAGATGTACGCAGCCTTACCACTACCCCTGAAAGGACAGAGTAGTCAAGGTGCTAAAAAAAGCAAGAAGCGATTTAGTTCGATCGACATAATCATACCATCAAGAATATGCATCCATTGTCTTGTATTGATAATTTCTTTGATCAGCTTCAAGGTGCTAAAACATTCTCCAAGATTGATTTTGGATCGAGTTATCACCAATTGAAGACTCAAGCTTTAGACATTCCTAAGATAGCGTTCAAGACTCGTTCTGTTCACTATGAGTTCTTGATAGATGTCTTTTGGATTGACTAATGTTCCAACGGCATTCATCAACGACTTGATTAACCGCGTGTCTAACCACACAGTAAAATAAATACAAGCTACTATATTTAGATAAGCCATCAACTATTTTTTCTCCAAGACTTTCCTATTTTCTTTTTCTTTCGTTTTCCAGCTCAGTAAAGAGTAACTAGTCCATGTTAAATATAACAAAATCCTAAAATTTGTATAGATGCATCCTAACGAGGTGCCAGAAATGATGGAAGCAAATGTAAGTAAAACAAACACTTGCGCGAAAGCACGAGGCATCAGTAATATTTCATTCTCAAAAAAATATATAGTATCAAGTTTCAAGGTAATAGAAAGCCAGTACACCTTGAAGAACCTTATGCAACAATGCTCCTGTAACGTATTCTTTCAAATTTATCATCATTATATGAATCTGACAAAAATGGGTTTGATTTCCCAGTGTCCTCTGGAATGATGTGAGGAAGATGTAACGGCCACACTTTAGGCCTTCGAAAGAATTTGAACAACGTCAAGCTACCAAGTAAAAATTGGTTGAATTAGAAATAGCACCTTTTTATGGCTTCAAAGCAAGGGCAAGACCCAACTTAGGTACTGGATTCTTTGCCTTTGTGTCATACTCCGCTGAGAAAGTAATAAGTGACTTGGGCCTCCATTCCCGCTGGTAAAGCATTGCAACCTTCCCATTGTCAGAAAACCTAGTCTTCACAGATGTTAATGGATCGACTTTGTGAGCACTCCCAATGCTGAAGCTGTTCTCATAGGTAGATAATCTGTGAATCATCTCTGCAGCAACTTCAGTTCCACTTGCTGGATCGACAGAGTGTACATATGATGCCTTCACAGCTTGTCCCTTGTCAGTTCTACAAGGATAGCAACAACATTGCAGATTAGACACTCAGAAATATCAAAGAAATGTTGTACATATTGCACAAGCACAAGTTAAAATCTCTAGTTTATTGAACGACTAAAGCTGATGATGAGTGCATTTAAATGCAACAACTGAGGGATTGAAAGGGGGGTAAAAAAACAAAAGACTAAAGCTTGCTACATTAATATGGTAGTTGAAGCCTTGACAATGCATGCAACTTCAGCCACATCAGAGCAATGTGCAGAAACCCACACGCATTATAAAAGGCACACACTTACTAAAGAAAGGACTGGGTAACCCAGCAGCATAGGAACATGGTTCCCCCTACTAGTGAAGGGAAAACGGGAGTTCTGTGCCACTTTATGAGCTCAAGAAACAAATGAAAATTGAAATGCCAAATACAACCCCTCATTTCCAAAGCCACCATATAGACTATAATCTCAGATATGGCAGATTTTATTAATCCAATATAATATCCCAAGTGATGTAAATGCTTCAACAAAAATGTGCAATTCAGGAAATTTGGATAACAATTTTTTTTTATATGTTCAACAGGAAAAACACACTTCAGCAAATTAATTCACGCCACAGTTGCACATTTCTTTTTAATACTACAACTAAATAAGAATCTTGAAATAGAAAAACTGTCATTAATGCTTGGAGAGCAGAGATGTGTAGCAAATTTCATAGATAACATCTGTATTCCCTAATCTGATACTGTACTTTCCTTTGAATCTCCAGGTTTTGCTTCATTACCTTTCTATCCATATAAAATTAGATATTGCTTTAGACAATCAATGTATATTTCAATTTAACCAGCTCTCTACCTAATCCCAACAAAGGACAATAACATACATACAGCTTGCACATAAAACAGAAAGAGATCTTCTTTGCTAGCACGATCTATTGAGCATTTCATATACTCCTTCTAACCTGATTTAGATTCTAAGCAACATGGCCAATGTAATGAAATTGATTGGCTAGACAATATTGACACACTTTGGAGGCCTAAAGAAGAAGCAACGGGACAGACAACAAATACAAAGCCATTTTATGTTTCAGTTCTATTGATTAGGAAACTTACAATCCAGATTCACCTTGATTTTATTCAGTAATGGGTGTTCAATATACTTCATTTTTGCTTCTTAAATTCCTCGTTAATTAATATGAAACCTAATCAGTCGGCCTTTCTTTAAATTTGAGTGTTACTATTTGCAATTTTATTTCTGGACTGATGTTTTTTGGAAGCAAAAAGTAGTTTCCACATCGGATTATTGTTCCTAAAAAGTCTAAAGATTAGTTTCTCTAGTCTTAGGATTGTTCTCTAATTTTCCAGTGCATAGCTATTTGTAGACCCTATTTAGACAAAGTTGGTGTGTTGATGACTACTAGTTACATCTTCAAGTCTAACGTTCTCTCCGAAGAAGGTTATATTCAAGCTTGGCAGAGAAAATATTTGGTGAATGATGTTAGAATCCCATATCGCCAATATATGTGGGACATAGTCTTCTTGTATTGTCTCAGCGAATCCTAACCACTTAAGCTAACTTTTGGATTGAGTTAGGCCGGAGGTCTATATTATACACATAGTTGGTATTATAGCCGGATTTCGATTAAGAAAATGAATGTCGAGCCTAACTAAGACCTCAGAAGCTAGCTCAAATGGTGAAGATGTCCGAGACTATATGAGGATACTGCAGCTCATACACTTAGCATCGGGTATTATGACACTCCCTCTCCTCTTGCACGCTCAAAGCTGAACATCTCGAGCGTGGAGTAACATTACATATGTGCCCAACATTTTTAGCCCAACATCATGATGTCTGGCTATGACACCATTACACCAAGTTGGGAAAATGTATCTTGACCCGACCTCAACCCCAAAAATTAGCTCAAGTGATGAGAACTGGAAAAGACCTTAAGGAAGACTATAGTCCATGCACTTAAGCGGATATGGGATTCCAACAAATGTCTTTGCTTTGGGCATAAACTGCAGAACAGAAGGGGATCATTGGAGTGTTCCCTCTTATTAACATAGAGAAGCACAGCTTTAGCATACGTTGATCTCAACAGTGATGAGGGAGATCATTATACGACAGGAAGAAACAAAAAGCAAATGAAACAAGGGATGTAGAAAAGCCATATAATTGCATGTCCCGCAGTTGGATTGCATCCTACTTTCACATAACTGGCAGGAACACATTTGGAGAACTCAGAACATCAAATGCATATCAAGCAAAGAACAAAATTCAAGTACTTACAACATAAGTGCAGCAGAAAAATCCGGTTTGTTAAAACTAATCCCTGCGTTGCACTTGGTAAAAGAAGACGAAGCAGTATTGAAACCTATTTCACCACCAAGGGCTAAATCCTTGCTACCAATAGCAGCAGAGAGCTCCAAGAGGGGGGAGGGATTTAAGCCAATACTGGAGTTGATGGCAGCATGCTGATGAAGGTACTGAACATCAAGCTGAAAATACAAAAATTGATTCCAAAGATTGATAAGAGTTCACAAACCAAATGAAATACAGTTTTTTTATATCAGCAAAACAAAATGCAGATTAAAATCTAGGAAAGAAAAAGACTGTACCACAAACAAATAATGGTATCAACATATTTGACTCTCACAAACATGTGCATGAGTCAGACGCTAAGATATTAACACGTAGAGCTTGCTCCCCTAATTGAAACAATTGGTTCAACTGCTTTATCCCTGTTCTACTAGATCGGAAAATAGATCCCAATTATAATTTAGAAACTGAGAGGTTTTACTAATGATGACATTTGCATCATCTGAAAAAGAAAAAAGATTGAAATATCAACATTGGAAAACAAATTAATAGAATACTAATCCACATGACCTGCATAAGGGTCTTCACTAAACGCACGCCCATTCGGATATAAAGTAAAGCCTCTGATACTATCTCTTCTTTCAAAGACAACTTGACAAGAACAACTGTCCTTAAAGTGTGGCGTGTGAACAAGGGAGTCTAGATTTCACACATTATAAGTTATCCACCAAAAACTACCGAACAATCGGAATAAGAAAATAAAAAGAAGTCCAACATCCATGAAATATTCAAGTGCATGTGTCTAACTCTTTCTATGGCTCATCACACATTGCACACCATGACATTCTGAACATTAAGACGTGCAAGGAAAAGATGATGTTACGGGGCAAAGGTGAACAAGTCATGGATGATAATACATTAAATTGAACTACATAATTTACTTGCACGCACTGAAAATATCTAAGAATAACACCTGGTGGGCAGTATTCCTAAGTTTAGTTCACCTAGCAGCCAAGGAGACATCTCACCATGTATCAGCTAGTTCACCATTAACACCTAATCACTCACCAAAGAATTATCTGCCTGTACCTGTACGGCCAGAATGATGTTGCTTGCACCAAGATGTACTAACTAAGTTGGAGTTTACTAGGCAGTAGCCATATACAAGTCAGAAAGAAATAAACCAGTAGCCGTATGAGCTGTTGTATCAGTTAGGCTGATTATGTAATACCAGTAATTATCGCAGTGTCTGACCACCAATACTGCTACTACTACAAGAGAGAGACAGAGAGAGACAGAGAGAGAGAGTCAAAAGGACCATTTGGTCTCCAAGGCTAATAGATGATTTCACAATCTTTTTGCAGTGAAACAAACAGTAATTCTAGCACATCAAATCAGTTGTCATCTGTTTCACCTCTGTTGTTTTTCTTTACTTTTTCTAACTCTAACTATGACTTATCACCTATTTCTGATGAGTCAATTTTCATTGTATTAAATCACAAATGATAGTGACATAAACATATTACAATCTTCCTGCATCTGCGTTCATATAGGTATGCTACTCTTTAGCTTCCATCAAGCCGGCCATTTATCTATGCAAAAAGGAATTATTTACGTCAAAAGTAAAATGAAAAAAAAAAAAGGAACTCTTTCTAAAACTTACTACTATTCTGTCGTAATTGGCAATAATTATTTGGAAAAGCAGCTTTTCTTTATCAGGAAAAGCAGCTTTTCTTTATCAGGAAAAGCAGCTATTTTTTATTCTATTATTTGTCTCTTTGGCCATAATATCTGCGATATCACGCACACTAATATAATTCTTTGGCACAAATATGTGTATCAGACAGACCATATCGAGGAACAATCAGAAAAAGGTGCTCACCTTCAATCATAAAAAATACTTTGCTAGAAAATTTGAAGGAGAGAGTTAGAATAAGTAACAGAGCAAAGATTCTTTTGACTAGTACAGACTACAGAGTAAACACAAGTATTAACCTTGCCAGACTTGTGATCTGGTATGTTGAAGCCAAGGGACACTTTTGCAGATCGGAAAACTTCATTTAAAGTAACTTTAGTTGAGACCTGCATAAAAGATAACACATAAACTTCAATGAGAAGTCAATTCGTCAAAGGAATAAACAAGAGAAGAAAGTGTTAACTATATCTCATGATCACTTATTAGATTTATCAAGAAAACAAACAGTTGTTTGGTCTTAGAGGCCAGCATTCTGCTCTTACATTGGAGTAGGTATCAACTTTGACATCAACAATTGTACTTCCGAGCTTATATTGAGTACTTATATCACCAACAAAAATTTGATCTTTCTTCACACCAGTAGCTGTTATTCCCTAACATGAGAAAACAAGGGAAGTTAGGATCAATTCAAATAGAACTCTAGAATAAGTAATAAGACATAGAAAAAAGTTTCACAGTACATGACAATGATAAGGGTCAGCAACGCCAAACTTCATAACCCACCAGCTACATCTATTGGTAAAGGTTCAAATACACAACAGATGAAAGCATGCCAAGTATGATTACCAACAAATTCACCCCCATCACTACCAAACAAATTGCAATCTTATGCAAATGTATGAAGCATTGCAAGATCATTTTCAAATGAATATATATTATCTAATGGAACAACATAATCAAGCAGAATCAAGATGCATTAGCAAATGTAACCTGTTATTTTAGCCAATGAAGCACTTAGATCAAGCAAGCTTCTAATAAAAAAAATTCCTTGAAAAATTATATAGCATGTGCATTAATGCTCCCTCCTTTTTCAGTATTATGGGTATGGAGGATGCATTAATGCTTCTTTCAAATTCTCCAGTCTCCCAAAATGCAGCGATGATCTCCATAACCTCTTCTTCGATAGTACTCCAACACTGTCCGGAAGAAGCCAAGGTGAATCCATCCAATCTCAGGGCCTTATCGCCTGTACAACTCGCCTTCCTAACCTTATCTTCCCCCATCACTCTCTCCAATCACTCCCTACTTATTTCTCCTATTTGATTGAATGCTACCCACCCAAATCAGATCTCCAACTAACCTCCTCTTTATCTCGACATTCATAAAATGTCAATATTGCCCCCTTTACCTCCTCTGCTCCCTCATATACCCCCTCACCTACACCAATTATTAAATTGAAAATGTGCTAATTACTATTGTATCAGTGGTCAGCCATATGTGGAATAGAAAATTTCTTACCTGATAATTAGGACTATTTGGAATACTACAAATGTACCAAAACAACACGGCATGAGTAAATAAGTTTAAATGCCTTACCAAAATTCAACAGAAAAATTGTGTCTGTTATATACACACTCACATCCATTCTTAGATGGAGTACAATCTGCTAATTTAACCCTACAGGATGGTTTATGCATATACCCCTATTAATAGGCACATGGAAGTGTGACAGTGTAGGATTATATTACTTTGAAACTCTCTTCGTTTTCTATTAACTTCAATTCACTAATGAACATCAGTTACACTATTAAACGAACAAATGCATTACAGGCTTGGTAGAGGCGCGCTTAAACCCTGAAGCTACTGATGCGCAAGTTGGGCACCTCACCTTGCTTATCTGGTACTTTAGTGCAGGCATCAAGCCATGTCACCCATGCCACCTGCTCTGCCTTTAAGAGGGCAACACTAGACAATAGATATAGTTGACAAAGTATTATATTAGGAATAACAACATAGAATTTATACTTGTATATCTTTTCATTAATATGGTGCTTATGCTTTCCTGAGCCGAGGGTCTATTGGAAACAACTTCTCTATCCTCACAAGGTAGGGGTAAGGTCCGCGTATACACTACCCTCCACACCGGGGTCTGGGATAATACTAGGTATGTTGTTGTTGTTGTTGTTAACAAAATAGAATTTACTATAAGAAAACTAATTAGTAAAAACTTAAAACTACATCTTTACATCTACATTAGAAATTTAAAATGGTTTTGAACTTCCTTCACATGATCCTCTACTTCGTATGTTTGTTTTATAATACTCACTCTGTTCCAGTTTGTGTACCTTTTCGCTTTTCGAGGAAGGAGTTTTACCTAATCCAACATATAGTTTGTGTATATAGTTATTTTATTACATTCCACACATTATAGTTAATTTTTCTTCATTAGCGTCTTATAAATCATATTTCATGCATTAAATACCTTGTGCACTTAAAGCCCAGCAAACATTTTTCACCTTTGACAATTCTAGGACATCAGACTCTCAAACTGGAAGCCACATTATAATGAATTTCAGAGCAAATGGATGATTTTGTAAATAGAGTATACATTTTTATCCCATAACAAATAAACAAACTACAATAAAGAAAAAGAGATAATGTGCAAGTGGAAAAGTTTGACAGTCTTCTGAAGCCCAATAGAAGATTTGACAGGCCAAGTAAACTAAATGAAAGAGAAAATGATAGAATAAGCTAGTACCACTCCACTGGAGCTCGGAATAGAGAAGGAGAACTTCTGATCATAGTTGTAGTCTTTGGTCAATAGATCTGCACAATGCGGGAAATTTACAACCCATTAGAAGAGATTCTAATTAATAAGAAATGCAAGCTCCCTTTCCGAGAAAAGATAATCTATCAGATGGATAGAAGTTGCCCAAATTGTTAAATGACTAAATCTTTAGATTAGTCTTGACATGATGATGATTATATAATATATAGAAATCTATTTAAGGGATTTTTTATGATAACAAAAGAATCAAAACTCAAAACTATATACTTCACTTTGTTATAACAATCTAAATGGGAGAAATCAGTACGAAACAAATAGGCTATCTATAATCGATATAAGCAAACTGGTTAAGATCTGAGCTTAATTTGTCCTGCTGCAATCTCTGCACAGTTTCACAATGACCTGATGTTAGCTGACATTTAGCCGGACTTACTCTTATTCAAGGCTTGGAATAACCGATTCCAGCAAGTTCAGGAGGCGTGTTCGGGCAAACTCAGCTCGTCTAAGGCCTGAAACACTCTCACATTTAAATGTTGAAACCCAATCTATTTATGACTTTTCTCTGCTTATAATCAAGAACATATTTGGCATGTGTTCAGAGGGCTGATGAAAATGCAACCTGTAGTTCTGTACTTTGGATTGGGCATAAAGTCTTTTACTTTTCTTTTTTATTTTTCCTTTTCTTTTGGGGGGGTTTAATGAAGGATTGGGCATAAAGTATTTTCAAAAGCACGTATTACAAATTTTCTCTTTCCGGCATAATACGACAACTGTTAAAAGCTTATGAGATAATCTGAATTACATAAAACATTCCGCATTACATAATATATTTACTATACTCCGAATAAAAGAGTTAATATATGAGCCACAGGCTATAAGTACATAAATGGGGAAGAAACATGCAACTTCTTCCTACAGGAGACTGTGTAGAGTTGGTTATGTGAAGCACCAATACATGGTTGTCAACTGGCTCAATAATGGTATCGGTACACGCTCGGGAGAGTCTAGTGTGATTCCAAAAGATACAGTATCCCGAGGCTCAAATGTTGAAAGCACCTCCTGCGTAACAGGTTATATCAAGGTTGGCAGGGTACTTAGTTTATCCTGGTTGACTATTTAAGAGGTCTGACTACCTAAACAGCCTAGAAAGAAAGACATGCTTGGTTCCTAATACAAATGGCTATGCTGATAAAGTTTAAGAACTATGTTCCATAGCACCACTAATATTTTTATTTTTACTTTCTACCTTCCAAACAACTATCAAAAGCATAAATAGATTCAGTACTCATTAAATGAGGGTGAAGTATTACCTCTTGCCCGCCTCCCAATCTCTGAAAACGGTGCCGGGCTTTGGTCCATCTATTCTTCAAGTTAAATGACTGATCAATATTCATAAACAATTAGCATAAAATAGGTTATCCTCACATGATCCAGAGCTACATTGTTAGCTAGTGAAAGAGATAATGAAGGAACACGAAGGAAATACAAATTTCCGCACATTATACATCAACCCTAACCAGAACCAAGCAACATGACATTTTGTATTTACAGTTGACAGGTTAAACATTCTAACGGGCCAAATGAATTTGTTTCTCTGTTTTCCCATCTCAATATCATATGCTTTTCTTCACTAGCTCTATGATATTGCCTCGCTCACAAACAGAACATATAGACAAAGAATACATATCTACCAAAATTTATCATATCCAAAAGAACACTTCATGAATTTACTTTGTTGAGTTGTTCCAATTCCAACAACACCATAACAAATTTACACTAAGTATAGCTAACAACTTGTCGACTGGCATGAAAAGTAGAGTTTTCATCTCAAAAACTTGAATATTTGTGATAACTCATTGTTATTTTAATGACGGTAATGTCTAGGCCAACTCACACACACCTCGACTATTCCACTATCCACTGGGCACCTGCTACCGAGTAACTCTACCTACCAAGTAGTATTTTTGCCTCCATTGGGATTTGAGCTTAAGACCTCTAGGCCACACCCTTGGGTGCACCTTATCATTTTTGAATTGGCAAATACTTCTCCAACGTCAGCAGTATATATCGTCTTAGTATGATTACGCCATGATTACTATGAGCCAATTACATTTCGTCGACTATATAAGCCATCCGGTTAATGGACAAATGGTACCCCAAACTCCATACTGAATTTTTTCACTTTGCCATAAATACACTGAAATCATCAACGAAACCGAGAACAAGATGTCTTTTTAAACCCCATTTGGTTCATATTACTAACAGTGAGATATCAAAAACACAAGTCTTTAGAAAAAAAATTCAATATTTGACTATACCTAAATGCATCAAAAACAGTAATACCTAATATTAGAAATCAATGCAATCAATGATCAACCAACAACACCAAAAATAAAACCCCGTCCGCCCCTCCGCACAGTAATCAGCTATAAAGAAATAGTAGATGTATAAAATCACATGAATATTTTAAGATTAAATATCTGCTAAACATATTGCATCATTATAATAAGTATCAAAGAGAAAACTAAAGCTTTGAAACTAAAACGACACACACACACACACACTGACCTTGGTTGTGGAGAGAGACCAGGAAATCGGCGTCGAGATTTGGGTGCAAAGAAAATGACGGAACCTTAGCTTAAACCTCTTGAAACTCTCTCTCTTACTTCACTGAGGGTAGATTTGTCATGCAAAATGTCATTTCTTCATGTTGGACCATGTAAGTATTTCGGCTTGGGCTTGATCTTGGGCTTGGGCTTGTTCCTATGAGCTCAAGCGTTTTTTGTGGGATTTTTACGTAGAAATGGCGTGGGGTAGCCACTGTTTAACCTGGTATTTACTTTTTATCCGGCATTTTTAATGTTTAGCAATAGTAGTCACTAGTCTATTAAAAATAGTATGAAAAGATTGTGTTACCCTTTCCTCCCCAAATGGAAATACACTGATGCATTCAAAACATAAAGACTTCGTTTTAATTTGCGCTTGTTCACTACTGTTATGATTGACAACGATGCTTTTGGTTTTGAAAACAGCTGCTAATACAAAGATTGCGGATTCTGAGTCAAATGATGATAGTGACGAAGAAGTTCCTTATGATATTGATCTAGAGATAGAAATAGTCTCGCAAAATGTTGAACAGAAAACTCCTTCAGTCACTTCAGATGAAATACAAGTACTTGGTAGCAAGGAAATGTAGTCTTGAAGTCCTAAAGTTAAGTTCAATAGTTAAGGACACAAGTTCAAAAGTTAAGGACAGACAGTTCTTAACTTACAGTTACAAGTTCTAAAGTTAAGGATAGGCAGTCCTTAACTTATAGTTACAAGTTCAAAAGTTAAGGATAGACAGTCCTTAACTTACAGTTACAAGTTCAAAAGTTAAGGACAATAGATCCTTAACTTTGATTTCCAAGTTCAAAAGTTAAGGATAGATAGTCCTTAACTTATAGTTACATGTTCAAAAGTTAAGGACAAGCAGTCCTTAATTTACAGTTACAGGTTCAAAAGTTAAGGACAATAGGTCCTTAACTTTGACTTACAAGTTCAAAAGTTAAGGACGTTTGGTTTTGAAGTTTGAGTTCCAAGTTCAAAAGTTAAGAACATGTAGCCTTGAAGTCCTAAACTTAGAGTTTCAAGTTCAAAAGTTAAGGACATGTAGTCCTGAAGTCCTGAACTTAGAGTTACAGGTTTAAAAGTTAAGGACATGTAGTCATGAAGTCCTGAACTTAGAGTTCCAAGTTCAAAAGTTAAGGACATGTAGTCCTGAAGTCCTGAAGTTAAGGACATGAGCAGAAGGGTATTTTCGTCCGGGCAGTTAAAGTTTATTAAAGCAGTGGCTAAAGATTAAAGACATTTTAAACGGTGGCTTAAAAATAAATACATGTGTTATTAGTGGCCAACCGTGCACTTCCCCCGATTTTTGCCTAGCTATACTATAATAGAAACCTATTTATTATCTTTATTTAGGTTCCTTGTTAATTACTTTATATACCTATATTTACTAATTTTATACAAAACTATAAAAAGGAGAAAATGCAACATGCCTTAAATATAGTGTATCAGTTACATTTAAGATTCTCTTCCTTTTTCAAAGCATTACAAAAACATCTTCTAATTTTGTACTTACCCACCGTAAGAATTCTTCTTTACCCACTGATGCCCAAAATCTTTCTAACCCAAAAATCTCGCTTACTCGATTTCTTTCTTTCAATCATCCACTGTCCCCCCCCCCCTCAAATTGCAGATTCTTTCTTCTTCCAAAGCTTTTGATATCTGATTTCTCTCTTTCAATCATCCAAAATCTCAATTCAGAAGAAATTCAAAATTTTGCTTTACAATCAAGTTATGGGTAAGTGGTGGATACAATACTAATACAATTATAATACCATTATATTAAATTTTTAGAGTAGAGTTGTGATTGAAACTTGAGGAAAATAAAGATCATAATTGTATCACAATTTTTCAGAAATATATCGCGATTGTATTATAATTGTATATGTATCATAATTATTGCAGGAATTGTATTACAAATATATGATAATAATTATTATTCATTATCTATTATTACGAGCAGTTGTAAATTCATGACGAATTTCACAATTTGTATCACAAATATGATAATTGTATATTAATTTATTAGTATTGTATCATGTATTATTTTGGATATTAATGTACTAGATACAAGTTAGATACAATTGTGATACAAGTATGATACATTTATGTTTTAGTCATTCATGTATCTGATATAATTCAACTACAATTATGATACATTTATCATACAATTTCTGAATAGTTTTTAATAATATAAAGTTGTAGGCAATGGTGAAGAGAGAACATGGAGATTCTGGATGTAGATTAAGGGATTTTGACTTTTTTTTAAAAAGGAGAGAGAAGGGGAGAAGGGGAAAAAAGGAAATGATATAATTGAATCTCTTAATTGAAGTCACTAATAATGGGGTGAGAGCCTTTTAAGAAGCAATGTATACAAGTTGTAAGAAAAAACTAGATACTTATTAAAACTGCAAAACATAGAGAATATTGGTAAATAAGTTTCTAGTATAGTATAATTAGGTAAAAATCCCCTTTTTGTGACCAGCTCACTCTCAGGTTGGCCCAATATATATTTTCTAACTTTTACAAGTCTTATTAAGTTGGGATTTTTACACCATTAGCCAGTTAATTCACTACAACAATAACAATAACATACCCAGTATTATCCCACATCGTAGGGTCTGGGGAGGGTAGCGTGTATGCAGGCCTTACCCTTACCTTATGAGGATAGAGAGGTTGTTTCCAATAGACCCTCGGTACAGGAAAGTATAAGCACCACATTAATGAAATATAGACAAGAAGGAACAATACTAAAAAGGCATATAAAAGCAGAATAAAAACAACAAGACAATATATATAGATTATACATTGATTATACCTATTAATATATAAATTGTACATAAATTATACATTTATCATACATCCGCCGACTATTTTTAGTTTAAGTGATTGAATGAGCAGCTATATAGGTTTATTCTTCCATGAAGGTCTTCGCACAAAACTATTGTACTTCAAACTTATGAGTTCAAAATATAATATTTGTTAATATTTTTGTTAGCTTTAAATCTTCTAAAACCAGTTTATCCATTTTCTTCGCATGAAACATATATATACATATATTACAAGATAAATATTATGAGGTATACAGCAACAGTTGAAGGTTCCAAAAAAGCTCCTAATGCCGGGGAAAAACTTTGCTTACCAAAGATTGCGGGGTGGATTGAACATAATAAATATTGGCTTATGGAAAAAAGCAGTTATCCTAAAGCATTACTGAAAGTTGGGGCAGAAAAAAGATAGATTGTGAATCAAATGGGTCCACACATATTATATAAAGGAGAATATGGTGCATGAAGTAAAGCCAAAACATGCATCCTGGGTTATGGCAAAGATACTCATGCAAGGAAATATATTGAAGAGGCTGGGCTAACACTAGAGGAGATTATGAACAAGTAAGAGTTCTCCCTAAGGCAAATGTATAACAACCTGAGAGGTAAATATTCCAGAGTTCATTGGAGGAGGTTGATATGTAACAATCAAAGTAGTCCAAGGTGGTCTTTCATATTATATATGGCTGCACAGAATAGACTATATACAAGAGATAGGCTCATCAAGTGGGGGATGCAGAGTAATCCGCTATGTATTCTATGTGACCAAGAACAGGAAACCACACAATACATATTCTTTGAATGCAATATAGCAGCTAGAATCTGGAAAAAATTACTCACATGGCAGGGTATATGTAGAGCTACAATGGGGGTCTGATGAGATAACATGGGCAACAAATAATGCACGAGGGAAATGTGGGAAAACTGAAATATATAGAATGACATTAGCTGGGAGCATCTACTATATCTGGCAGGAAAGAAACCTAAAACTATTCCAGAATAAACGTAGATTAGAGGAGGTGATTGTGAAGATGATTATACAAGATGTACACTGCAGAGGAAGCAAAGTACCAAGATTAGCAAAACAGATGGCCGGCCTAAACTTCTACCCATGAAGCAACAAAGGAGAAGGTCGAACCATGTGCAATAAGATATGCGATACTAAGTAGTAAGATTTCTGAAGGTTAGAGTTAGTAGAGGAGGCTAGAGATGCACACTAAAGTTGGGGCTACATGTCCAACTTTAGGATAAAGACATACTTGTACAAAGATTAAGATAAATAGAAAATTTATTTATCAAATAAATATTAATGAGGTATTATCCAAGTTAAAGGTTAATTAAACAACATTTCACAAAATAGGGGATTTGGAACATTTGTATCCAACGAACGTCTTTGCAGCCAATATCCAAAGAGAGGATTTTCCAATACATCATGATGGGTTTTGCTTATTGGCCGACCTTTTTAACGGATGTATTATCACGATCCAATTTAGGATCATGACCGGCGCTAAGTAGCAAGTGCCCCAAGTAAGCCCCATCAGTATTTTATAGAAAATCGGACAGAGTTTTCGCCCCCATTTAATCTATACCCATATTTTTAAATTTATTTAATATATACCCTAATTTTGACAACTTCAGACCAGTCGTCGCCTCCACTTCTTCCTCTTGTGACCTATGCGCTCATTTCTTCTTCCTCTTCTTTTCCTCTTCTTATTCTTTTCTCCCTCAAACACATGAGATTCTGTATAAGTATTACTGATTGGATATGAAGTACACAGTGATTTAACATAGGATATGAGTTTTGAAGTAAAATCACTATTAAAGGAACATCAACATTGAGATGTCGAAGATCTAATTTTGAAATCATCTCGGTATTTAAATATGGAGTTGAATGAATGTATACCAACATTAATTTGAAGATTTGAACTAGAAGTACACAGCAAGAAATTCCATTAAAATTTTTTGAGTCTCAAGTTTAAATTTTCGAAGACTTTGCTACTACAATTTCAGGTTTGTTAATTCAAAATCATTTGACCGAAATCCTTGGACTTGCATTCCTTGTTGAAAACGTAATTGAACATTGTCCGAGAGTGTGAAACTTGAAGAAGCATCCCGGACTTAATTATTAAATGTCTTCAAAGATACGAGTCTGAAGTTTGGGACAACAGGGCCAAACTTCAAAAATTACCAAGTTAAACTTTTGTTTGAAGTTTTCAATTGTCAGGCCAGATTTGTTTGAAACTTGAAGAAGCATCCGAGACTTAATTATTGAATGTCTTCAAAGATACGAGTCTGAGGTTTGGGACAACAGGGCCAAACTTCAAAAATTACCAAGTTAAATTTTTGTTTGAAGTTTGCAATTGTCAGGCCAGATTTCAGAAAAAATTATTTGAAGTTTCAAATATCACAAGTTGATTTTGTTTGAAGTTTGCACTACAAACTGAAGAACTTCAGACTAATTTGTCTGAAATTTGCAGTATGAATTGAAGTTTTCTAGATCACCTTTGCAAGTTAGGCCAAACTTCAGGCGATAATATTTGAATTTTGCTTTGATAAGGCCACACTTCAGGCAAAAAATTCTGAAGTTCAAATTTCAGACATACACAATTGAAGCTTTACAACAGAGTTTGTACACTAAGGCACTGATGGTTGTTCTATTGTTGAAGTTTGCATTATGAACTAAAGTTTGTCTTGCACTACGAACAGAAGTTTTCCCGATTACCTTTGCAAATCAAGCCAAACTTCAAGCGAAATTTTAAGTTTTGCTTTGGTACTTTACTATAACGGCCAAATATTTTTTGATTTTGTCTGAAGTTTTCACTACAAACTAAGGAACTTCAGACTAATTTGTCTGAAGTTTGCAGTATGAACTGAAATTTTTTCGATTACCTTTGCCAGTCAGGCCAAACTTCACGCGAAAATATTTGAATTTTTATTTGATAAGGCCACACTTCAGGAAAAAAAATTTGAAGTTCAAATTTCAGACATACACAATTGAAGCTTTACAACATAGTTTGTGCACTAAGGCATTGTTGGCTATTCTGTTGTTAAAGTTAGCACTATAAACTAAAGTTTGTCTTGCACTATAAACTCAAGTTTGCCTGATTACCTTTGCAAGTCAGGTCAAACTTCAGGCGAAAGTATTTTAAGTTTATCTTTGATACTTTACTATAACGGCCAAATATTTTTTGGAACTAATTTTTTATGTTATGTTATAATATACTCCATCCCTTTCAAATTAGATGAGGTACTTTCTTTTTTAGTTTGTTCCAAAATAAATGACACATTTCTAAATTTGGAAATAATTCAACTTTAAACTCTTCATTGTATCCATTTTACCCTTAATAAGAAGCTTTTATAGCCACACAAATATCATGACCCCATAAATCTTTTACCCCTTAAGCTTTTAAGACCACAAGTTTTAAAAATTTTCTTCTTTTTCTTAAACCTCGTGCCGAGTAAAACTATCACATCTAAATTGAAATGTAGAGAGTATAATCTTTATAACAACTATTCACTATAGAAAGCTAAAAGTATTCGAAATCAATAAAATTATTATAGAAAGTCTGACTCTATTGTTTACCCACAAAATTGGATAACAATTGAACTTGTAAGTGATTTTAAGGATACATGAATTAAATTGACACAAAGCGATAAATTAAATTACAATTGAAATAAATAATGATAAAGTAAATTCAAACCATACGAATTGAACAGTTACAACCTTGGGGGTTGGCCACTTTTGAACAGGATGCATTTCGATCAATATTAAGACACAATTGAATAAAAGCTTAAAAAGAAAAATAACAGTGTATTGCTTCTGAGTGCGTGTTACAGTGTACTTAAAAGAATTATCATACCCTCTTTATATAGTAGCGGAGTTCTAATTTAGGTATAATTCTATAAAAGGTAAAAAAATCTTTTGATTTACTGACTGCCAATCCCTCATTGATATGTGCCGAGATTTTCGCTGCAATATCCAACCGGTCACGGATATTTCGGTCTACTGTTGGTTACGCTAACAATGCTTCTTCGAGCTCGTTCGGGGTCAAGGTCGATTCCGAGATCACGAACTCAATATTTTTGAAGACAGACATTCTGACTTCGGGCTCTGGTCCGGTGGGACTTGGGGTCGATCTTCAGTCCCTCATGTTCCAAGCCCGATCTACCATGTCATAGACGAGCCCGATTTCGATCATTTACACATAGTCCCCTCATTTTTCGGAGAGTAGACAACGAGAAACGACATGAGCTTCCGATTCTCACTTCGATACCCCGCGATAGAAACGATAAAATAAGTAAAACGTCACGTCAGTCAAGTATTAATAGCATTAAATGCTTGTCAGTTGCCGGTCGGCCACTTCTGGATGGGAAATGTCGTTTGCCACTATAAGTACCCCCTTCTTTATTATTCATATTGTACATCCGAACCCTTATCCTTATTCCTTAGAATCTGCATACTTTCTGTCATTTTACATCCTGGTTTTTTGAGATCTTTTGTGAGAAATCTTGCTCATCTTCATCCCAAATCATCAAGTGTACTCCTTTAAATATCTTTTTTTCCTCCATTTTAAAAGAAATGGCGAACACTTCGAAAAGAAACTCCTTCTACATTGCGGATATCAAAGAGACCATTCCGCATACTGCTGCTGAGGAACCAGTAGCGGAACCCCTCTTGAACACGTTTATCCCTAGTAGATGCTCGGTAACCGCCGATTTCAAGGTCGAAAAACTTTCCCCCGTACTAGGCCGGTGTGAGAAGGTCTCGAGATACGTATGCTCGATTACTGAAGAAGTCCTCCCTATGGTAAAAAAAGATTGCAATTGGGTTGACAAGCAAGTGGTGGTTCCCGGACCCGATGAAGATATCACCACACATGTCGAGGGATACTTAAGTATTTACACTTATCCCTTTATGCTGGGCCTATCGGATCCGGTTATTATCGATTTCTGCAAAAGACACGAGGTATGCCTCGGTCAAACTCACCCTTCATTCTAGAGGATTGTGATCCTTCTTCGGTTCTTCGTGAGCAAGATTGATGGATGCTCGTTTACCGTCGACCACCTCATGCGCCTATACAGTTCCTGACTCTTTCGGGGGAGGGGGACTGATCAAGATTGCATGTCGGGCTAGTAAATCCCCATTCTCGAGTATCGATAAAGATCGGGATCGAGGTTGGCTAGGCCGTTTTGTCTGAGTGAGGACCTCAGAATTGATCTCACCCGAGTGCATGCCATTCCTCGAGAAGTGGAATATATCACGTAAGTAAAATTTTGTTTTCAAAATTTCATTTTACGCTTTTGTCCTTTCTTCTTATCGGTGCTTTGTGATGGTGCAGCTGTCGCTCGGGTCCCGAACACAATCCCTCGACTCATGGAGTGGGTTGAGGGTGTTACATCCCGCATTTTCGTACATTAAAGCTTCGTCGTAAGATTAATCGACGTAAGTTCGGGAATGAGATTGTTTTGGAATTATAAGTATTACACTATTTCAAATAAGTGATAAGTAAATTCGTGAAGGTGAAGGGTAAGCGAATCGAAAAAATGAGTTTCGTCAAAGTTTGTCAATTTGGGATAAAATACGGTCCGAGAAATAATACCCAGTATTTATGGACTAGTGCCATACAAGGTACCACATGACCATGATAGTAAGGTGTATAAGGTATGCTAAAGTGAGTAGTATTTTAAGTAATTGAAGATAATTCGTAATTATGTGAATAATTGGGTTACTTAATGATTTTGGTGGGAATATTAGCTAAGAAATTAAAGTTCTTGTGATAAAGATTAAGGACACTTGAACGTGGCAGCCCTTGCCTTAGGGAAATAGTGACTACTAAGTTCACATAAAAGGTGTCAATAGTTGAGAAAGTATTTAGCCAAGTAACCCTTATCAAGTGGGGTCCACACCACTATAATAAGGAACTTTCAAATTCCTTCATTCATTTGAGGTAAGAGATCGTATGGATCTGCCATGGCATACATGAATTCCTTTCAACATTAGTTTGATTTCTACATAAATATTTCCTTAAGTTTCAAATGGAGAAAAGCTTCAGAAAGGGGTAAATGATGAGATCTTCAACAATAATAACGGATCTATTTTAGCAAATTCGTATGATATCATAAAATAGAAACGTAAGATGCAATTCTAAGAGAATACGGTACAATCTTCCTCAAGAATATTATATGAATTTTTCCCTACTTCGATCTGCCGTTACGTGTTTCGTCGCAATTTCCGTATGTTAAAAGGATTGCTAAGAGAATCGGTTCGGGCATGTTAAGGCTATCCCTTCTTTCTTTTTGGCATGATCCAAATTATACAGAAGAAACGAGCAAACACACAATTTTCATAAATGATTCTATTCATAGAGATACTAGGGGTCTCTATGTTCTTGATTCCCCATGTGACATATTATTATATCTTCTGTTCATGGGTCTCAGAATAATACACAGTTGTTAAAGTTTATCCGAAAGGAATATTGAGATTATTAACATATTTTCTTGCATTTCATTCATTTATACATGTACATTGACCCATGAATAGATGACGCATATATATATATATATGGGATATGAGAAAAAGGTTACGACGTTATATATGCACCACTACCTGATCCATTGATATATGTTGATGATGTTGCCCACAGTGGCCGAGACAATATAATGGGATGCCCTCAGAGGCTTGATGATGTTATGAACACATATACCTATGCATGACACGACATTTATACGCATATGCATGGCATTATACATATTAATGATTCACACAGTTATTCAGACTTACATGTCGAGTCTTTTATTCCATGTTTCTCTCATGTCTATTATTTACTGATTTTCATTCCTTACATACTCGGTACATTATTTGTACTGACGTCCCTTTTGCCTGGGGGCGCGATGTTTCATGCCCGCAGGTCCCGATAGACAGGTCGAGAGTCCTCCAAGTAGGCTATCGGCTCAGTAGAATATGTTGGTGCGCTCCATTTGCTCCGGAGTTGCTTGTTTGGTTAGTATAATTTAGACGTGTATTGTTTGGTATGGCGGGTCCCTGTCCTGACCTTTATGACAATTTTGTACTCTTAGAGGCTTATAGACATATTTCATGTATACAGATACTTGTATGACTTTGTAAGCCTATGTTTAGTGTACGAGTGATCATTTTGGTCTTGTAGGCCAGTATGTCATATGTATAAGTATGGATTACATGTTGGGGCATCCAATATCGAGTATTTACCCATAGTTTTATTCTGTTTATCTCACGACAACCTCTATGGATCATTTACCTATAATAGTATGATACGAAAGATATGTTACATAGGTACTCGGTTGAGTAAGGTACCGGGTGCCCATTGCGGCCCATCAGTTTGGGTCATGACAGGGGCATATTGTCACTCATGACACAAACTTTTGAAGGTCCAGTGGGAGGCTCGTTCACATGGTGAGACTCCTTTTCCGAGTAAGCAATATTAGGGTTCATTTTATGTTATTAAGTTCTCACTTGTTTCATTTCCTTTTGTAGGTTTGTCCAAAGATGTCACACTGAGGCCTTCATCTGGTGGTGAGGACTTACCTACTGAGTCTCCTGCTTCGAGACGGGCCGAAGAGAAGAAAAGAAAAAGGTCTCCGAGCTCTCCAAGCTCGGAGAAGAAGAAAACAAAAAGAAAGTTGGTGCGCAAGCCTAGGGAAAGTACTAGTGCCTCGAGCACCACCCTCGGATTCACTCTACCAGCTGAGGGACGAATCCGAAGAAGAAGCCTCTAAACTGGTGGCCCGCTTGCGATCGCAGTTCAAGGGATAATGGGCCTCCGAACCAGAGAGAGGCGAGGCCGATCTACCGTAAGCCAGGGAGGCCGACAGGGAGTCCGTGGACAAGGCCAACGAGGAGGCCGCGACTGAGGCCTCCGGGGATATAGTTAATGCCCCGAAGGATACACTCGATGTGATAGACATCACCGAGTCGCCTTCATTCTGAGTCTATGTACAACGAGGCTCAGACGGTGAAAGAATGTCCTATCAAGGGGGACTAAGGAGTAGAAGACCCTTTCCGCGTCTTTTTTGATGGCGTGGATTCGGCCACCACGGAGGACATCACCGGATTGGGTGACCTGGCGGTACCGAGGAAGATTCCATCTTCTGGAATAAGCGAGACTTCCTCAAGTCCGAAACTAATCAACTGATTCGTAGCTGCAGATCCTGACCAGAAGCGGCCGATTATTATGTCTATTCTAGAGGACGCCGAGGTCCTCTCTTCCCCCGTAGGGGTTGCAAGTTATCTTTGGTGCATGGTGACCGAAGATGATCAAGTAAAGATGAACGAGGTGGACGTGCCCTGCCTGTTCAACGAAGCCCAACAAGCATTAAACCGGGTAACTTTGAATACCTCCTGATGACTTATATTATGTACTTAGATTAAGTCGTAAATAACCGTAATTAAATTTTTTTTGTCTGTAGGCCTCAGTGCTTCATCACGAGACTTTTCTCTGATATCGGGAAGAGCTAAACCAGTATGAGGTCGAGATTCGAGGGCTCATTGAGAAGAGGGATGCTTACAAACTTCTCAGCAAACAATGTGAAGGGGAGGGTAAGAGCATCCGAGCTGAGCTGGAGGCGGCTTGGAAGGAGCACGTCGACCTGGTGGAAAAGGTAAAAGTCTTTGAGGTTAGTG
This sequence comes from Nicotiana tabacum, assembly GCF_000715075.1. Classification (NCBI taxonomy): domain Eukaryota; kingdom Viridiplantae; phylum Streptophyta; class Magnoliopsida; order Solanales; family Solanaceae; genus Nicotiana; species Nicotiana tabacum. Next base: position 263,840 of record NC_134088.1, read on the forward strand.
GCGATGAACTAGACTCAGTGACTAACGCTCTGAACCCGCAGGTCCAACAAAATCTTGATCTGATCGACCAACTTCGGGAAGAGATGGACGTGGTAAAGACCGAGGCCGAAGAATGAAAAAGTAAAATGGACCGCTTGGCCTCGGAAAAGGAAAATGCCTGGGTACAATTGGCTTCGGCTAAGGTCCAGCTTCGGGCGGCAAAGGAAAAGGTCATAGTGCAAGCCAAAAAGATAGAGGAGTTCCGGTCTCAACTAAGTTTGGTCGTCTTCGATTGAGAAACTCTGGCCAAGGAGCTTGAAAAGGCCAAGTCGGTAGCCGTTGCGGTTAAAGTCGATGGCGATGAGATGGTGGCCCAATATAAGGCCGATGCCGAGGCGGCTCAGGATCAAGCGAAGGATATGGTCGAGCACGCAAAACGGCAATCCCTAAAGGAGGCCTTCGAGGAAATTCATGCTCGGGGTTTCAACTTGTCGGCTGAAATTGAGAGTGCTAAGGGGCTCGAAGCCGAGGCCAAGAAGTTGGTTATACTGAGGATGATGAAGACTCTGAGGGTTTGAGAAGATCCGAGGGTAGAGGATACCCCAAAGGTTTTGGTGATGAGGTGGTCCCTCGCGAAGACTAGGCCACTTAGGCGCTTCACAGATGTTTTTATTTTTCTGCTTTTTGTATTACCTTCTTTTTTTATTGAGGCCGTTTGGCCTTTGTAAAAATTTATATCAAGGCTGTTTGGCCCTTGTAAAAAATCTTTTGATATGTATATAAGGCTTTTTTCCATTCAACAATTTATATGTTTCTCCTTTGCTTTATTTTATATTTGCAAAGATTGAAATGCCTTAGCATGAAATAGTTAGGTTACGTTCGGAGGTTCGAACAGGCCTTGCCTTCAACATTATTTTGTTTAAGGCATCATAGGGGTTCCGTGTGACTGGAAAATTTTCCCCAAAGTACTTATAATTTTTTAGATTATAGTTTGTTCAGGGTAGCCTTTAGAACCGATTAAGAAATTTTAAGGCCTTGTTGTTTTTGTTACGGATCTCGGACATCTCTGAACCGTTTCAATAGGGTCGTAGCCTTTTTATTTCTGGTGTTGCCCAGTGGGCTTTTTATCCCAAGTTATTCGGGCTTGCCCAAGATATAAGTCTCCAAGTGGGGATGACCGTAGCCTTTAAAGTTCGGGCGCTGCCAATAGGTCTTTCCTCCCGGGCTTTGATAGCCAGGGCGGCCCGAGTTTGTCTTTGGACGGTAGTCCCCGAGGCGGAGTGATCTTTTGAACTCGGATTAAGGTGGCCCTTGGGCTCGATACCTTTTAGGGATCGGATGTAGGAAATTCCTTAAGAAATGATTTTTTTTAAAGGACAAGATATTTATCAGCAAGGTAGAGACTTCCTTTTATTCTTGTGCTTAATAGTTACACATGTGTACAAGCTTTGTGCCAAGGCTCGAGTAGTCTATGCGGGCACATTTCATATGATCGTTTGGCCCTTACAGTAAATCCTATCGATCGAGCCGAGACCGTTCAATCACAAAGTCTCCGTCCTTTTTAAAGTCGTTATCCGAGGGTAATGCTCCCCAGTATCCTAGGTTGATCATGGAGATTGACTCTCAGATAGTAGCCAATATGTTCATTGTTAGGAACACCGACAACATTCATCTTAAAGGCCTAATTGAAGACATTACTAGGCTCATAAACCATGTCGAAGTTAACATTACACACTGCTTCAGAGAAGCAAACCAAGTGGTTGATAAATTGGCAAAAAATGCAACAAAAAGCGGGAACAATAGCTATTACTACACCTTCCAGCAGCTCCCAGGAAATGCTAAAGGACCTTTCCAACCGGATAAATTGCAACTACCTAGTTTTAGAATTAGTTATGATAAAGCCATTTTTTGTAAGTTGATGTTCATTCTTTTGTAGATATGAGAGGCAGGATATATTTTCATTGCCTTGCCTTTCATATCGTTTTCTCAAGAGGTAAGGTCCATGTCCCCTTCCATTGTACGTAATCCTTTTTTGTCGGAATAGACATGGTAAGGGTCTCACCAAACCCCCAACACTCCAGGTAATGAGAACCTGGGTGTTTGGCTTTAATAAAAAATAAAAAAAAACAACCTTGGGGGGTTGACCACTTTTTAACAAGATGCACTTCGATCAATATCAAGACACAGTTGAATAAAAGCTTAAAGAGAAAAATAACAGTGTATTGCTTCTGAGTGCGTGTTACAATGTCTCTAAATGAATTATCAGACCCCCTTTATATAACATATGAGTCCTACTTTAGGTGCAATTCTATAAAAGGTAAAAATATCTCTTGATTTACTGATTGCCAGTCCCTCATTGATACGTGCCGAGATTTTCGCCGTAATATCCAACCGGTCACAAATATTTCGGTCTTTTGTTGGTTACGCTAACAATGTTTCTTCGAGCTCGTCGGGGATCAGGGTCGATTCCGGGATCACGTACTCAATATTCCCGAAGACATACATTTTGACTTTGGGCTCTGGTCCGGTGGGACTTGGGGACTGAGGTCGATCTTCAGTCCCTCATGTTCCGAGCCCAATCTACCATGTCATAGACGAGCCCGATTTCGTATACATCTATAATCATAGACATCCTCTTCCATTTGAGTCGATTGATGATCATCTTTTGACATCCACTTTCACTCAAGTGTATCTATTTTAAATTTATTACGCAATCTATCAGATAAGTTAAAAAGGGTTCAATATATTCGTTAAAACTGATGGACCACCCATCATGATCAAGTGGTAGTATCAACATAATTATTACGTACTTCACAAGGTATTGAGAAAATGAAGACTACAATTTAGACCAAATAAAGCTCACGTTTGATAAATGAAGATAGCTACTGTGAGAGATTCTTGTAATTTAGAAAAGAAAAAGTTACGACTTCACCAACTGCTTTAGCCTAGTTATTCAACTACTTTAATTTCCTCTTTTATTTCTTTACTAGTTATTTTTATTTGGTTTAATTTCTTGAAAGAGTATTACTGATTCAATCATCGGAGAAATTAAATGGTGAGTAGAAAGTGAAGGAAATATTTTTCTTTTGCTTGTTTGATTGAACATAAAAAAAAAAGGCAAAATACATAAACGACTCTTTAAACATGTCAATTTCTTTTCGTATTGACATTTAAATCAAAGGTAGTACCTATTGAACATAAATTGTATGATCAATTCTTTTCACAATATTAACTCTCTCTGTCTTTAATTATTTCGCTATCTTCCCTAATATTGTCTATTACGTACAATACAAGATATATAATTGCGCCCACACGAAAATATATAAGTTCACATGCATAGCACACTCCATAATTAATAAATTTACATAGAAAGCAGGTGATGATCATTTAATTTGCCCTTAAGTTGAAGGAACTTCTTAGGTGAGTAGAGTCTGAATAATTGAAAGGCAGAAAGTGAAGAGACCACAACCAATACAAGGACAGCAGCATAGCCACATAATAAAGCACCTCCAATTTGGATACAAAACCTTGTGAATCTATTGCACAATTTCATCCATTGCAAACTTCTCACTCCAGCCAATGCTATTGCTGATGCTTCAACTGCTGCTGATTGTGCTGCAAATACTGTGTATACAGCTGCCTGGAAAAAAATATATAGACATGCCAAATTAGGTAGAGTACTTTTAACTTTTTGACACTCCAATAGTTTCGAGCCGCGGAAACAGTCATTAATGATTGTATTAGGGTGACAATGAGTTCGAGCCGTGGAAATAATCACTAATGCTTGCATTATGATAGACTGTCTACATCACATCCTTTGACGTGCAGGAGTCCTTTCTGGGACCCTGCGTGGATATGTGATATTTTATGCACTAGACTGGATAATGTTTTGACACTGAACAATGGGTTACGTTCGAGCCGTGAAAACAGTCACTAATGCTTGCATTAGGGTAGACTGTCTACATCACACCCTTTGAGGTACGACCCTTTCCAGGGACCTGCATGAATATGCTCGGTGGCAGATGAAGCATCTCCCCTGAGGGGGTTCAAAAAAGAAAAAAAATTCGAAAATTAGAAGAAATTATAGCAAGTGGGACTTAAACTAGTGACTTCACAAAGGTTTTGAACCTCCTTGACCATTGGGCTATGCTTTTGGGTTGTGTCATGGGAATTCAAAATATAATATAGAGGTAAAAAATAAATAAATTTGTCTTATATGTACAGTGTAATTTTTCGGCGAAGGAGATTCACACTCCATCCGCCCCCCTAAATTTCCCCCTAAATATGAGATATTTTATGCACCGGACTACCCTTTTGATCAAATTGTTTGAGGATTAACTTTATGTAACCGTCTATACTATAGCGAGAAGCAATTTGGAAAAAAACTACTATGAGAGGTTAAATATATAAATATTATAACTATTTTATACACTGACAGAGTATATAACTTAAGTGGTTGGTTGGCTGCAGGATTGAAAAATTCATATTCGTATATAATCTTGCATAAGATAATATTATGTTTGGTTCGGGGGATTAGAAAAATAATTCATGCAATTAATTTATGTAGCGTTTGGTTTGTTGAAAGAAAAAATATAAACCTGTGTAATTATATATATATATATATATATATATATATATATATATATATATATATATACCATATTAAAAAAGTATCAAATAATACCTGCATTATTTAAAATAGAAAAATCCCAAACCAGTGATGCAGGAGACAAAAGAAGAAGAAAAACGAAGCAATTAATTGCTCTAGGTTACAGCATTAAATAACATTAATATCTCAACTATTTTAGCTTTTAAAGCAACAACGTGGAGCATGCTTATCAATGAACTAAATCACCTAACTAGTTCCAACTCTCATTTTCCTTTATGTTTTCATTGATCTGTTCAGTAGAATAAATTAACTTCTTTTGAAAATTTGACATTCTATTTTGTGTGAAATCAACAGTATCAATAACCCCATTTTGTATATCTCTTTTTTTAACGACAACAACAATAAATCCAGTATAGGATCAGTGGCGGAGGTAAAATTTTATTAAGACGTGTCAAAATGTATAAAAGTAAACACACGAAAAAGTTAAGGGTGTCAACATATAGTAATATACACAGTGAAATTTTTTGGACGAAGGGGTATCAATTGAAACCCGTTTGGATAAGGTGGCTTCACCACCGGATGAGATTTGGGGAGGATAGTCTCTACGCAAACCTTATCCCTACCTAATGCAGGCAGAAAGATTTCCAATAAACCTTGTATATCTCTTCTTTTACCGTTTAATAATATTATACGGAGGAAGAACAAATTACAATAACATACTCAATGTAATCTCATAAGTGGGGTCTGAGGATGGTATTGTGTATGCAGACCTTATCCCTACCTTATGAAGGTAGAGATGGCGTTTCCGATAAACCCTCGACTCAAAAAAAGTAAAATTACGGTAGCGTTGAAAAAGAAATATGGTAATGAATAAGCCATGAAAAAGAAAGCAGTAGCCACATCCAAAAAAATCAAGATAACTGAAGCAAAGAAACACCAAATAAAAATAAAATTAATTAAGAAAAAGGAACATCTTTTAAAATAAGTCTAGTTTCTAGAGAATTACCTGATCTAAGAAGAAAAACAACCAATAGTTCTTGTAAGACCTTTGTTTAACATCTCCCTTTGCAGTAGTAGGAATGAGGAAACATCTTAACACATGGAGTACATTATAACTGGCAACAGCAGCATCAATCCATACCAAAAAACTATATATAAAACAAAAAATTGACTTTAGTTACAATTAGCACATAGTGGGGTAGGAAAGAGAAAAAAGAATACAAGAAAATTGATGTAATTTAATGTTTCAAAGTATGACATATTTCCCTTTTTAGTTTGAAAAGAATGGCACACTACTAAATTTAGAAATAATTAATTTTACGTTTCTTATTTCGCCTTTACATAAAAAAATTTATAACCACGTAAATACTATGACATGTAAGGTCACAAGTTTTAAAATTTTGTATCGGCATGTTATGGTATATTTAAGACCATAGTCTATCTCGAAAGTCTCCATTTCTCTAAAAGCCCGTCGATTTCAACTATGCCACATAAATTAGAACAAATGAAATAATGTTACGTATTGGTCCATATTCGATGCACATATCAGAGATTGAGATAATAAACAATATACTCTTATACAACCAGACATCTCTATAGCAGCATCTCTATATAACAATATTTCACTATAAAAGTTAAGTTTTTCCGGAACCAATTTTCATGCTGTGTTATAATATATATTCTGTATAACAGCACTTCGCTATAATATCCAAAAATATTTGGAACAAATAAGGTTGTTATAGAGAGGTTTGACGGTATATAAGGTACATATGCTGCACAAAACCTTTTGAAGGAAAAAAAGGTTGAGCTAGAGCAACGTACTTAAGTATATGTTTTTCTTTACTAAAAGAAAAAAATTATTCTATATTCATGCAGAGTTCGGGGAAGGGCCGCACCCTTAAGGGTGTAATATATACAACCTACCCTAGAGTAATATTAATGGTTATTTTCACGGCTTGAACTCGTGACCTATAGAACACACGAAAACAACTTTACCGTTGCTCAAAAGTGTCCTTCCATTACATAAATGTAACATTTTTTGCAGAAGATGTAATAGTCTTCAAGTAACAAAAAAGAAGTTCAAATGGAGGAGAAAGAATTAATAATAGAAACTCACAACAAGGCATCCATATCATTGAAGCTGGCTTTTCTTTCAACTGTGTCAAAAAGGAGTTTAGTTTGAGAATCAAATCCCATTAAACAAGCAGTCAAAACCAAGAATACAATCGCAAATAGCCTCAAGAAACCCTCTTTTCTCACAATATCCATATTATGATCCTTTTCACTGCTGTTCTGTAGCTGTCTTCCTCGTTTCGTCTTCGGCTTTCAGAGTTGTGAACTAACTGAATAGAAGAGATAATGGCAAAGTTAACATGCATTTATAAAACTTATTTTGCATCTTCATGTAATTTTCAAAATCATTAATGCTTTGATTTTGTTAGTTGTGGGCTTGTGGCTGTAGGGGTTGGGGGAGGGAGTTTCTGGTTTGTAAATGGTACACGTGAAGAGGGGGACCTTATGTGATAATGCAATTTCAATTTTCAAAGGGTTCATGCTTTATTCATATAGGATATGGATTAGAACTACCACAATTTAATTATATCTTGTATATTGTGGGTACTCACGACAATTTTTTTTTTAATTAAGGAGAATTTTTGAAGCAATGATAAAGTTGTTTGAGTCCAGAGACGGATCTATGTTGCGGTCCTATAAGTTACGGGTTCGAGCGTAGAGACAGACTTACATTGCGGACCTATAGGTTACGGATTGGAGAATCGAACCGTGAAAGCAACAATTAATGCTTGCATTAGGATAAACTGTCTACATCATAGTTCTTGGAGTGCAGTTTTTCCCCGAGCTCTGCATGAATGTGGAATATCTTATGTACTAGTCATGATAATTTTTTAAAAATATATATTCGAATGAGTATTAAATTGTAGAAATAATCTGGTTCATTTTATTTGTATTTGGGATTTTATATGATTTCATGCAACCACAACTTTTTGGGTTGCAGTTTATTTATCGAAAAAGGGTCAAATATAGCCTTGTACTATCAAAAAAGGTTTAAATATACTTTCCGCTATACTTTAAGCCAAAATATACCCCTGTTGTTATACAATTGGCCGGTTTAAATATATATACCCCCTTTTCGTTAAGTTTGTCCAAAATGGACATTCAATCCTACGTGGCACTGATATTTGATGAGGTGGATGTCATGTGGCTTGCCACCTCAGCACCCCTAACCTATTTTACTCCTCCATTCTATTTTTTTTCCACCACTAAAATTTCCTTCCCCTCCACCATTGTTGCCACCATTACCGCTACCATGAAATATTTTAAATTTTAGTTTTTTATATATAGATTAGGGTCGCTGAGGTGACATGCATTGTAGCATCTAGCTCATCAAATATCAGTGCGACGTAGGATTGAATGTCCATCTTGGAAAAACTTAATAAAATAGGGCTATATTTGAACCAATAGTATTACGCTAGAGATATATTTGGACCCAAATATTTAAACCTTTTCTTATAATATAGGGGTATATTTGACCTTTTACCGTTTATTTATGGACCGAAAGAAGTCTATAGAGTCCTTGGCTAAAACCTATTTATATAGGACGACTGTACGAAACTGCGTCCTAGGCTAGACTCTTGCCCTTTATTGATAATAATTAAATTTCATTAAAGAAAATTTGAAAAATAAAAGTGAAGTAGCATACCAAATTACTCACTGAATAATTGAATATGAGAGAGGAAACAAATATCCTCTTTACATAAACATATAGTATACCTTTTTATAATTTATGTATGTTGTTTAAGGACAAAAGTTTTGAAAAAATTATTTTTGAAATTCATGGTCTAAAATAAGTCAAATATTTATATTACTATAAATCAACTCCCTAAAAGTGGAATGAGAAATTTAAAATTTTAAAATATAAAAACAGTGTCTAAAAGAAATCATCATAAAGCAGTGTAAAAGAAATCAAATCTATATATCTATATAAAGCGGGAATGACAACAATGGTGTGGCATATCTCTAATGCCAAGAAATCTATTTGTAATTTTCTCCTTATTATTTATATACAACTCAATTCAACTTAGGTTTAAAAAAGAAGAAGTTACAACCGTTACAAAAAGTCACATACTTAAAAAAGTGGGAAGCAACCCCCACTTCCAACCGAGAGGTTGTGAGTTCGAGTCTCCCCAAAAGCAAGGTGGGAAGTTCTTGGAGGGAAGGATACCGCGGGTCTATTTGGAAACAGTCTCTCTACCCTAGGGTAGGGGTAAGGTCTGCGTACACACTACCCTCCCCAGACCCCACGGATTGTTGTTGTTGTTGTTGTATAGTAGTTGTTTCTTCTTTTTCTCTCTTAATCTGTTTATTTGAATTTTATATTGTCTCCCTCAGAATATGCTTACAATTCTCTTGGTACTCACTCAGGATATGCTTCATTTTCTTCCTAAAAGTGAATAAAAACGGTTATAGAGTTAAAATGCACGTAGAATCAAAATGTTCTAAAATCAGATAATAGGCCAATAATAACAGTTGAGTGACTGTGCTAGAACCACGGAACTCGAGAATGCCTAACACCTTCTCCCGGGTTAACAGAATTCCTTATCCGAATTTCTGGATCGCGGACTGTAATACAGAGTCAATCTTTTCCTCGATTCGGGATTTTTTTATCGGGTTGATGCGGTTTGTCGGTTTCCTTTGTACACCCCTACGAGACACATGCAAATGGTTCCTATTTTGTCTTTTATTTTCCAGGACAAAGATGAAGCTACTATATCAATTATGAACTTCTGTAAGATAAGAATGTTGAAAGAAGCAACTAAGCAAGTCATTACTTGGGATGAGAATAGCAAAAGGTTCTGCTTTAATTTACCCCACTTTGGGCGAGAATAGAAGCAGATGCAAAGCAATTTCTTGATCAATTTTTAGCTGATTAAGATTATGGTGTTTACGCAGGAATTCTTCTCCTATTCATAGTAGGATCTCTCAAGTTTACTATGGCTTCAGTTCAAGCCTTATAATTTAAATTGCTGTATATATATATATATATATATATATATATATATATATCAAATCAATATGTTTGTATTTGCCTTCACATCATGTTGGATATAAAGAGTTAGGGATGTAAATGGTTCGGTTCGGCCGGTTATTTTATAAAATTTGTACCATACCAATTTTTCGGTTATTCTATTATGTATAACCAAAATTAAACTTTTCGAAACCGTCCCAATCATGTCGGTTTCTCTTCGGTATCGGTACGGTTCGGTCAATTTTTGGTATTTTTTTAATATCATGTAAAATTCACCAGTAGAAGTAGAATCGCAATAACATTCGTTCTTTTATAGGACTTAGCAAAACTGTCTAGACATTTTTACTGTTTAAAGGGTGATGAATTAAAAAAAATAGCTATAGTATAGATCCATCAACTATTCTGCAACATCGTAAAAGAAATTAAACAAAGGCAAAGAAAATATAATCACACGAGTTGAAAGATATACCAAGTTGGGACTCAAGAATAAAGTCAATAGAAGATTAAATATTCAAAAAGATAAATCTAAATTATATGAAAGGAAACATATTCAATACATGGTAGTTTGCTACTCATAATCGCTAGAATACTTTGTAACTTGCTAATAAAGATACTTGAAATAACTTAGTTTAAGTAGAAGTAGCATAATAGGTTTCAGGAATTAGTATTTTGAGTTTAATTACTTGTTGGCTTGTAATAGTTTTCATAATTCCAAGGCTCAAAGAAAATTTAATGCATTATTATTTTTAAACTTACTAAATAAATATATTTTCTACATGTAAAATTTATTCGGTACGGTTCGATTTTTTTCGGTTTATTTTTATAAAATAAAAAACCTACCCTAATTATCGGTGCGATTATAAATTTATATAAAAATCTACGATTTCTTAAAAAGAAATCTAAAAATTGATTAGGTACGATACGGTACGGTTCGGTCGGTTTGATCGGTTTTCGAATATTCATTGACACCCCTATAAAGAATTCAAAACACCACATATGTTCTGTTTTAGGGATTAATGATGATCAACAACCAACAATAATTATTTTTCTACTTTTATTACAAGTACATAAAATTTGTCTCTTATACCTAACTTCATATCTTAATTTTGCTAACTTCTTTTATTACCGCACGACAATGAGATCCAACCAGATAAAATTAAGGACAACATTAATTATGCACTATGAGGTTTTAATTAACAAAATTTTTGATATGTAATTATTGTGTTTAGCGCATTTAACTCGATCCCTCAATACTGTCACCTTCTGCGGCAGGGACGGGTTAAGGGGCGGAAGATTGTTCACCCAAACTTCTTCGCCGGAAAATTACACTGCACATATAATGCAAAATTTGATTTGTACCTGTATATATTTTATTTTGTATTCATATAACACAACTCAAAAGCATAGTTTAATGGTCGGGGGGGGGGGGGGGTTCAAAATGTATCCCACAATAAAGTTCAATGATCAAGGGGGTTCAAAATCGTATTCCATTGTCCACAGTTTCTTCTAAATTTTCAACTTTTTTTTTGAACCCCCTTAGCGGAAATTCTGCCTCCACCGCTATTTGCAGGATGGCATAGATAAAACTTATATATAAGAGTCTTTTTTTAATCCCAGGATAATATTTAAAATTATATTTATATTCCATGTTTGGTTATAAGTATAGTATTAAGAAGTACTCTATCATTGTAAATTTTATATCTAAATTTTAGTTATATTATCTATTAATCCTACGATTATAGTGTTCCGAACCAAACGACACCTAATAACTGACCTTCAATGTTAGGTCCCTCCACTTTATTTTACAAAGCTTAAGAACTTACCTGCAATTTTGAGATTAGTCAATATTCCTATACATTATTTTCAAAAAAAAAGAAAAAAAGAGTTCCATTGACACTCCAAGAAGCAAAAGAAAACAAAAAAAGGAAAACAATATTGTATAGTTGCTCTCAAAAGAAAAAGAAATAAAAAAGGCAGCCCGGTGCACTAAGCTCCCTTTATGCGTGGAATCCGGGGAAGGGCCGGACCATAAGGGTTTATTATACGCAACCTTACCCTGCATTTTTGCAAGGGGTTGTTTCCACGGCTCGAACCCGTGACCTTCTGGTCACAAGACAACAACTTTACCAGCTACGCCAAGGCTCCCCTTCTTAAGGAAATGCACCAACCGGGAAGAATAAATAATTTTGTATATATACATATTTTTCATATATTATATACAAAAGATATATAATTTTTATACATTTTTACTACTATCAAATATAAATAGTTTCGGGCGCCGGTTAAAAATGATCTTTGCCCAACATAAAACCACAGACGCATAAAGTATTAAACTAGGAATGTAACAAAGTTTGAAGGATCAGTTGCTTACAGGAGAGTAATTTAAGTTGGTATTTAAAGTGAAACCAGCAGCTCAGGATCGAAAAAGTTTTCTTGGTAGGAAGTATTTTCCTCTTAATTTTTTATGTGATGCGAATCTAGATTAGTCGGACCAATAAATTTTGAATACCAGATGATTAATGGAAAAAAAAAAAGAAAGAAGATGCTCCTTATAATGATTTTCTCTGTTAAATTAGGATTTACAGGATTTAACTTTTAAATTAGATTGGTCTTAAAAAGAGAACAAGAAACCTACTTCAACCACTCACAAGAAAAATGCTTCCCACCATTTTGCTTATATCTCAAATGTACCAAATTTTGGGTAAAAATTAAACTTTTGGAGAACTTGGTGGGTCAAATTTGTTGGTCAAACACATAGGCAATCCAAAAAGAATGTAGATTCAGCCCAATCCACCTTATATGGGTGGCCCTTCCATAAAGTAAGTAAAACAACCGCTTTAGGTCTCATATTTGTGGGGGCCCCATTTTTTGTTACACCTAATATATTATGTATAAGTTTAAAAAAGAGTTTAGTAAAGTGAAAAAGTTTGATTTCTTTCTAAGAAATATAAAGAAGAAGGATTTGCAAATGCTATAATTTCTACCAAGGAAATTGCACTTGAAATGGATATCGAACCCGAATTTCGTAAGAAACGTGTGATATATATGAAGTAACAATTTGATGCAAATGTTGATAATGAAATCTCAAAATCTTTCGAGGAGTCTTTTAGAGTTGATTACTTTTATACATAATAGACAAGGTTATTTTTTCACTTCAAAATAGATTTGAACAATTCGAAGCATATGAAAATATTTTTGATTTTCTATTTGGCAGTAAAAGTTAAGATCACTAGATGTTAGAAATTTGAAAAAAATATTGCCTTAATCATGAATGTTCCTTATAGCATAATAATCAATTCGATATTGATGGTTTAGATTTATGTTCTGAATTAAAAGTATTAAGGAAAATAGTACAGTTAGAAGTAACAGTTTAATTGATACACCTAATCAAATAAAAAGATTTAATTCTTTTACAAATGCCTAAATTGCTTATGAAATAATGTTCATAACTCAAGTTATCGTTGCTTCAGCGGAAAGAATGTTTTCAAAATTAAAATTGATAAAATCTTACCTAAGAACAATAATGCCACAAGAAAGGTTAAGTGGATTAGCTATATTGTCAATTAAGAAATACTTATTAGGAGTTATTGACTATATGAAAATTAAATAACTTTGTATCTAAAAAAAAGCTAAAAAAACAGACTTCAAATAAATAATAAAAAAAAAATTAAAAAGTTAAGGCCTCTCATAAAATTTGGCTTTAGGCCACAAAATTTGTCGGAGCGCCCCTGCACATATATTATATAAGAGTATGAATTACATTATATATAGGTCGATTATTTTTAATTTAAGCCGTTGGATGAACGGTTATTTGGGTTATATCTTCGTATCCTCCAAATGGACTTTAAACGAGAGGAAAATGGTGCAAATCAAACAGGTTATCTGATTTTGCTCGTTATCTCATAAATAAGTAAATAAATGCCAATAAATTTTAAATAATTTGTGTTGTACGCCTAACTTGAGATTATGGTGTCTCAAAGTAAAGATATGACAAAGGAAAGAACGCTGAGGGATTGTCTGCTTCAGGTCAAGCCAAATCCTATATGAAATGGAGTAGATAATATTAACAGTTTCACAAAAAATTTATACTGATTTTAGCTAATATCAATAATAAAATATAAAATTATTAATCTAATCCGATAATCAAACGGCCAGAGGGTTTTGGTCCTGGCTCGAGAGGAGAGAGGACAAATTGTTATTGTGGTCCGAGGACAAATTGTTACTGGTCATAGGCCGGGGCAAAGTTAGGTGGACGGAAGGGGGTTCAACCAAATCTTCTTCGTAAAAAATTATACTATATATATAAAGCTATTTTTCCCCACTTTTCAGGCTAAATTATTGGGGCGGACTTTTTATAAGGGTACAGGCTTGCGAAATGATCAAAAATCAAAGTTTATCCGATCCCTAAAACAATTCACTTTTTATGATTACATCGATATGCATATATGTTAGATATTAAATTTCCTTAACTTCTTCACGTATTTACTTATTTTAGTTTTTGAATCCTCTCGGTAAAAATCCTACTTTTGCCGCTGGTCCTAGGCATCCCTTTTCAATCAATTACATTCAGTGGTGGATTTAGAGGGCAACGTGCGGGTTCTCCAGAACCCAATAGCTTTTGCACAATCCTTATATATGTATTAACAAATTTATTAAATATCTATAAATATTTAATTTGATTATGAATTCAGTTACGTTATTAACTTGAAATCGTTACAGAAACTCATAAACTTCAAAATCTGGATCCGCTTTTGATTACATTACTGCATGCATTGGTTGTTGTGAGCTCCATTTCATACTCATCTTATTGTTCTTATTGCATCTGTGACCTGTAATGTTAATTTAGAATGACTCTTTAAGTTTAGAGGGGTTGCTTTGATGGTAAACAACCTCTTGTGAGTTCGAGTCTCCCCAAGAGCAAGGTGGGAAGTTCTTGGAGGAAAGGATGCCGGGGGTCTATTTGGAAACAACCGCTCTATCTTAGGGTAGGGGTAAGGTCTGCGTACACACTACCCTCCTCAAACCCCACAAAGTGGGATTATACTGGGTTGTTGTTGTTGTTGTGGTATTTAGAAAATCTTTTTGTTTTTCTTTTCCGAGAATATATGTAACAATATTAATGTGCTATTTCTAGATTTGATTTCTGATAAAATGATATATACATAAGTTAGAAAAGTATTCTTAAGCCGTTTGCTTCCCATGTTTTTAATTCACTTGACACTTGAATGATGCTTACAAATCACTTTCACATAAACAATCTCATCATACATAATTCTACGCTCTAGAAATATGTTGCTTAATCATCGAATCAAGAAAAATAAATTAAAAATGTCACGAATATACGTCCGATAATTACCTTGAAAACTTTCGCTTGCTTGGAGGCATCTGAAGGCTTACACATTACAATCGACTAGGCCAAGCGTAACTATTACAACCAAGAGGCGCATGGACGTAACGTCTTGGAAGTGAACGTGTAAAGCATATCACTTTTCGCATATCAATTATATGCTAGTCACTCCTTCCATGCATTCAGAGAAGGCAAGTAAGTTCAAAGCCTAATTATCGCAATTATCGTTTTTTGCATCTCACTTCTCCATAAGATACATCCTTGTTGTATTACGCAAAAGAACATATATAGGATGATCATGCATGTAAATTTCCACAACATAGATACTAGTACGCTGCTGCACCAATACCCTCTACTCAGGGCGGACCTAGAGCATGGAATATGGGTTTCGAAAATCCAGTAATTCTTGCGTAAATTCTGTATTTATATTAAAAAATTTACTAAATATTTGTAAATATCTAACTGTGAACCCAATTATTATTGCATATTAATTTAAAATTATGATAGGAACCCATAAGACTCAAATCTTGGATCCGCCTCTGCCTTAAAATTATTATATATGCTTAATAACTTCAATTGTTTTTCGAAGAAAATTTTCATACTATAAATGCTGCTATATCTTAGCCTATTAATGTCAGGTCCAATCAAATAATCGAGAAGGAAAGAAATTAAAATCTAGACGGAAGAACCAAACCTCTAGTTAGAGACAACTCTTTTTCATTATTTATACTATCACATTATCACCTAAATTGCAAGAAATATCACAGGTGATGACACGTACCCTAAAATTTGATGAGTCATGACCTCACTCTCTTGACTGCTTCTGCATGCAAAACTATGACATAGAGAAATATCTAAATGGCAGAATTATCAATAACTACTCAGTCGGCACTCGGCACAAAACAATCATTTCTTTCCCAATTTCGAGAATTCCTATCCTCTTTTAGTGTTTCTTACTCTAGTTCTCTCATTATTAAGAAAGTCAAATAGTCACTTTTGTAAAATCTAATAAAATGGCAGCTCCGTGCACAAAATATTTGACATTTACGTAAGATTTAGAGAAAGAACACACCCCTATAGAGTATATTATAGACAACCTATTTTAAGGCCGACGTTAATAGCTGCTTCAATGGTTCGGACTCATAAGTTATAAATTACACGAAAATAGCTTCATCATTATTGCAAGGCCCCGTATTATAAAAACTGGTAAGAAAGTAAATATTGAGTTGTAAGATAAACAAAAAGGTATCATCATCACTGAGAAATACATCAGAAAGTTAAATATTTGATGAAGTTTTGAATTAGTGTTAACTATACAATCTATGCTTACAATGACAAAAATGAAGCTGAACGTCATTTTTAGTGCACCAAATGTGTAACTTTCCATCCTAATTAATAACCGTACTATACTTGCAAGTTTTTTTTATCATCAATAATGGAGTAATGACAAGGAAGTCACCGATAAAGTTGATGTCATGTTACTAGAAAGTTATGAATTCGAGCCGTGAAAAGAGCCTTTTATAAGACTGCATGCAAGATTCTTATGATTCGGTCCTTTCTCGGATCCCATATATAACGAAAGTTTAATGCATCATATTTTTTTTTAATGGAGTTATGAATAAACCGAGCTATTTATTAATTTAACCATTTTATATTCACAAACTTACCCTTATCTACTCAGCCATTTTATATGCAAGCTGTACGTCGATCACTCTTTGTTCCTTTTTACCTACACATGGCATCCATTGAACCTCCTTTTCAGGACACAATTTTGTCTCTTCCATTTTCATTCCTCTATAAAAAGGCAATGCAATTCCATTTTTCATTCTCATTCCACTAATAACACTTAAACAGTTTCCAAATATATACTCTGAAAATGACTTCTTTGTCTTCCTTTAATATTAAACTTAGTTTGCTTGTAGTAATATTTATAAGTTGTTTGGTTGTTGAATATTCTGCTAGTGATCTTAATCAAGATTTTGGTATTACGTGGGGAAATGATAGGGGAAAAATACTAAATAATGGGGAGCTTCTTACTCTTACACTTGATAATACTTCTGGCTCTGGTTTTGAATCAAAGAAAGAATACTTGTTTGGTAAAATTGATATGCAAATCAAATTGGTCCCTGGGAATTCTGCTGGCACTGTCACTGCTTACTATGTAATTTTTTTTTTTTTTTTTTTTTTGCATTAGATTATTATTAAAATGAAGTCTTGGCGTAACCATGTGATAGGAGGTTAGGGTTTAACCCATGAAAATAGCCTCCTGCATTTTCTAAGGTTGCGTACAATAGATCCTTGTGGTGATCTGGTCTTTTTTTCAGATCCCGCGCATAGCAGAAGTTTAGTAAAGTTGTCGTCACATGATCAAGAGGTTACTGGTTCGATCCGTGAAAACAGCCTTCTGCAGAAATGCAGGGAAAGACTGCGTACAATAAACCCTTATGGTCCGATCTTTTTTCAGACCTCGCACTGCGAAAGCTTAGTGCACCAGACTCCCTTTTTTAACATTATTATTATAAATTATTTTTTCCCAAAAAAAAGGTTTTGATATTTTATTTGTTATTTTTTTGATATGTTTTTTTTTTTTTTTTGTGAATTTAGTTGTCATCACAAGGATCAAACCATGATGAGATAGACTTTGAGTTTCTTGGGAATTTGAGTGGAGAGCCATACACAGTGCATACAAATGTGTATACACAAGGCAAAGGTGAAAGAGAGCAGCAATTTCATTTGTGGTTTGATCCTACTGCAGATTTCCACACTTACTCTGTCCTTTGGAATCCACAAACGATTGTGTAAGTAGTCTAACTATTTTTTTTTTAAAGAAGTTACGTGTTTCTTTTACATCTAAATATGTGTTTGTGTACCACGAAAATAGTAACTAGGCCAAGAGTTTTTTCCCCTATAATATGTACTCTTTAACTTATCTATATTGACATTTCAAAAGATTAAATTCAGAACTCATTTAGTAACACCTTATCACCTTATGTCGGCAACAAACCTGGTGAGAATCCCACAAGTAGGGTCGGGATCGGGTCGGGATAGGATGTACGCGACCTTATCTCTCGGGATAGAATGTACGCGATCTTATCTCTACTTTTATTCCTACTTTTATGAAGGTAAAGAGATTGTTTTCGATAGACCCTAAGCACAATAAAATATAAAAAAGAAACAATAGCAACAAGTACCAACAACACGATATTGAATAAACGGAAGCGAAAGAGACAATAAAGTGGATAGGAGAAAGAAATAGAACAACATATAGTAAAAACTAAGCCTAAAAGAATGCAAGAGCAATACGAATATTACTGGTATGGAAAAGAAAAAACGCTCAGTAACTTACTAACCATCTACCTAATCGTCAACCTTTACGTCCTCCTATCAAGAGTCATGTCCTCGGTTAGCTGAAGTTGTATCTGCTATCATATAATTTAGAATATATACAGTTCAAATCCTGGCTCCTTGCTCCGACTAATATGGTAACGAACCTTATTTTTCGTATTATTATTCTTGTCTTTCAAGAACAGTTAACGGTAGTTATCTTTTTGATGATCTGATAATGCAAAAAATATTCTTAAATACTATAAGTATGTTGAATTTAAACTGCACATATTGACAATCTTTTTTTGTCTCCAAATTCAATTTTTTTTTCAGATTTTCAGTGGACAATGTCCCAATAAGAGAATTCAAGAATTTGGAAGATAAAGGTGTGGCATTTCCAAAATCCCAACCAATGAAGTTATACTCAAGTTTATGGGATGCTGATGAATGGGCCACAAGGGGTGGTTTAATCAAGACTGATTGGAGCAATGCCCCTTTCTCTGCCTCTTATAGAAATTTCAATGCTCATACTTGCACTAATAATTCTAATTCTTCTTGCTCAATTTTAGCAGCAAAATTGGATCCTGTGAGTCAAGAAAGATTAAGATGGGTGCAGCAAAAGTTTATGATATATAATTATTGTACTGATACTAAGAGATTTCCTCAGGGTTTTCCTCTAGAGTGTAGTACCACTTAATAATATGTAGTAACTTAATTATGAAAAAAATTAGAAATAAAATATGTAGAATATTTAGTCTATATTAATAGCCTCCTCTCTTTCTGTGGCTTTTATTTTATTTTATTTTCTCCTTAATTTATGTTGAGGCTTAGCTTTTGTAGCTAAGTGGTAAGGGAGGAATGTTGCAATTCTATGTTTGTTGTTATTGAAAGTATTTGTGTAAATAATATATGTAACGTGTTAGTATTGCTATATATGAAAATGTTCTCCGCATTGACTTATTTATTTTCCTTTTGTTTTTGATAAATCGGTTCGAATTTGTACCATTTTTATACTCTTTACTAATATTTGGATTAATATCATATAAGTATTTCGTTTAAAATTTTACTATGAATTAGAAATATAACAATGTTTTAAGAAGTAAAAATATTGAATACATATATTATTATTGGTTTTTATATTCTTTTTTCTAAAAAGTGTACTCCCTTCATTTTCATTAGAAAATGTGGACTTTTTGCCTTTTCCAGGTTTTTGATATTTTAAAATATATATTTTTAATTGAAATTTCATGATTTGTTAAGGTTTTCCCCGCATTAAAAATTAAAATGCTTTGACTTATTTTTACCATGTTATAAGTTTCAACTATTTAGAGTTTGCTTACACATGACTTAAACATGTCGTTTCATGTTAATATAAACTATGTAAGTTCCTTTATGGGTAAAGCTAGCTATTTGTATGATGGTTGTCCTTGAATTTGATCTCTGTACAAGTGAAAGAAAAAACAGATTATAATTCCGTCCAATTTTATATGGGATTCAACTGTGGGAATTCGAACATAAAATCTTCACGTATATTAAAATATAATTTACATATTTAAAAATTATATAAATAATATTATAAGTTACAATAATTAGTAACTCAAAATATTTAAAAGACATACGAAAAATTACGGTTAAAGAAAAATTATTTTCGCTCATTTCATATATTTCACGTCCCAAATTACCCCTTAGACGTAACTAACACCCAGCACACACCACCCGCCAGGCGAATAATATTTTCATATCTTATCTATTAATCTGCAACATTTGATCAATTAAACGAGCATCTAAATAATCTGATAATTAATTACGAATAATTAATATCTCGAAATATATTAGAAACTATAGCCCAAATCACACCCTAGACCATGGAGCATCTAAAAGAATTACAAAGGATATCATATGAACAAATGATAAAGACTCTTTTGATAGCCTCCATGAACAATGCGGCGACTCACTTCAATAACTGAATCCACTCTATCGAACTCATCAGCTACTAGCTCCATCTTCTTAATATCTGCATAGACATGCAGGTAAGGAGTGAGTTGTACGTAAATATAACATAGTAATTAAGATCCTCGACCAGCTACTCTAACTATCTTTGGAACAAGTGTTAGAAAATACAAACACACAACGAGCACATAAATAATATGCACATAAATTCTTTCACCATATAATTACTCAATAAGGTCAAAACAATTATTCAACAACAATATTATATATCTCAGCGCAATTTACACTAAGGACTTGTCATAAATGGCAGTGCAGAAAATTAACTAGATACCGCAAAGAGTCCATGACAGTATACACAATGCCCCAAATCTACCACGGTGGCATACACAACGCCCCAAATATATTACGGCAGCGAAAAAATAATTTCTAATGCCTCAACGCCATAGCACGAGGCTATGCCACATCACATCACACCACATATTACTTATTAAATTATTTTAGCTTTTTACAAAATAATATATATTTGTGGCTGGTCAAAGACCACCGATTCTGCTAAGCGCACGCTCGTTCCAACACATAGACCAGACAGACAAAATATACTTTCAAAACGAGTTTTTGGAAAAGCATATCAAAGCTAAAGTCTCACTTACCCCGAATTCATAATCCAAGCACCTTTTCAATAACTCAAAACTATACTCTCGAGTCTCTGGATCACCTCAAACTACACAAAAACGAGTTTAGATAGAGGCTTAGGGGTAACAGACATAATAAAATGAAATGAAGCTGCTATTGCAAAATATGTATGGAATGTTGCTCAAAAAACTGACAATCTATGGGTGAAATGGATCAACAATGTCTACTTAAAGGAGAAGGATTGGTGGCAGTACAAATGCCCCAATGATGCTTGCTGGTACTAGAAGAAAATATGCAGGAACAAAGAAATATTTGCTCCTGGATATAATCAGAATTTGTGGAGCAGTGCCAATGGACAGTACACAATTAAGGAGGGATATACATAAGGCTGTATTGTGGTCCGGTCCTGGGCCTAAATGGGCTAAACGGGTCGGGCCAAACGGTCCCGGACTTTGGCGGGCTGGGCTCTGGCGGTCCCGGACCAAACGATCCCGGGCTTAACAGTCTTGGAGGGTGGAACTGGCCCACTGTGGTCCTAAGCCCACATGGTCCCGAGCTAAATGGGCCGGGCCTAAACGAGCCTAAGTGTTCAAGGCTATTTTTTTTATCTAAGGCAATTTCTTGTAAATTATATATATATATATATATATATATATATATATATATATATATATACATATACATACATATTAGATAATTTACAAGAAATTGCCATATATAGTATATTGCCTTATATAAGATTTTTTGATTTTTTTTTATCTAATGCAGTTTCTTGTAAATATATTATATAATTGTGACTAAAATCTTCTAATTCAAATTTAAACACACAAAAAATTGCAAAGAAATATTCAAGGGAATGCCTTATAATTTTTATTATTACAACATTAACAAAAAATGGCAATATCTTTCTTAGTCTTCCTCCCCCCAATGGAACGAGCACAACAAGGTGCTAATACCACCATTAAAAGAAAAAAAAACTAATGAAGATGTGCCAAAATACAAGTTACATATTAGTCTATGTATTATCTCTAACAAATTTCATAAATCCTTCAAGGTTCGGAGGAATTTCCGTTAGTGGTGGTGGAAAAGAAGCTTGTTCATCATCGTTTACGGGTGAAGCAACATCCTCCGCAAGTTCCGCTAGCATTTCTTCATAAGCTTCGTCTATCTTCGGTTGTGATTCAACAAGTCCAAAATTTCTTCTTTCCGAACGGATCCAATCTCTAAAGAGTATTGATTTTTCCAAGTAACAACTAAACTTTCATATAAGTAATTCCATCTAGTCGGACAAGGTTTAGGAATCATTCTTTCTCTAAGGTCAAATTCATCACATTTTTTAAAATATTCTCCAAGTCTACTTCTACGGTTTGAATAAAAAAGCCAATTAAGAGCGATTTTAACCTTTTTTAATTTCAACATTTAATATTTTCATACCATCACCGACGATTAAATGGTAAATTTGACAAATACATCTAACATGGAAAATATTACTAAATGCAAGATTTAGTGTAGTTGTAAGCAAGCCTATAGCATTAGTGTTACTAGAAGCATTTTCCATTAAAACTGACATTATTTTATCTTTAATGCAAAAATATCTACAAATATCTGCAACTGTGTAAGCAATAAATTTACCTGTGTGACGTGAATTAATTATTCTATAAGCAATAATGCATTTTTGCATTTTCCATTCCTCATCAATTCAATAAGTGGTAACAGTAAGATAATCACAGTCATTATCACTTCTACCAATATCAATAGTAATAACAACGCGATAATTTATATGAGTAAATAAATAGCGCAAATATTATTCATATTCATGTTTATATTTATAAATATCGTTCTTTACGGTTACGCGAGACCATCCTTTATAAGTAGGATTAAAAACTCTTCTAATATAATGTACAAAGTGAGGGTTAGAAGGAAAATTATAGGGTAAGCACATAACAGTAACTATTTTGCCAATTCTTCACGATCTTTATTTGGATCGTAATATAACATGCCACCGGTAACAGTATTAATTCCCCGTTGAATTAGATTTGACCCGGTACTAGGGTTAACCTCAGTACCTACACTTGTCCCCTCTTGCGCAGCTTTCATTTGAAGATATCTAGCTTTATCTCTAGGGTGTGTCTTTATGTGTCTAGTCAAAGTACCTGTACCGCTATGGTCTCCAATATATTTATGAGCCATCAAAGACCCACAAGTTTTACACTTAGCCTTATTTTGATCTCTTAGTTGAGTAAAAAAAGTGCCAAACAAAATATGTTTCGGGCCATCTAGAAGGTTGTCTATTCAAAGTAGGGGGTAATATAGGAGGGTCAGGCGGGGCATCATTTGAATTATTATCAGTTGGGGTAACAATAGGACTAGTAGGTGTATCATCTAAATCCGGTTGCATTTCATCTAAACCATCATTTTCATCGATAGTTGGATTACCATAAAGAGCATTCATATATTCATTATTTAATTGTTGACCTGGTGCAATATCATGGCAAAATTGACTATCGGTAAATTGAAAATAAGGGTTATCACTATCAAAAATAATAGGTGGAGGAGTAACAGGTCTGCGTCGGGGAGCTGGGGGAGGAGTAGTAGCTTGGCCACTAGATTCACCAATTTTAGATTTTCCCTTACCCTTACCACCAAATATTTTTTTCAAAGAAAAGTCCATATTAATTATAATTATACAAACTAAAACAAACAAAACTATAATATTAAAACTTAAGAGTTGGAACGAGTTTACCGAATTGACGAACAACTTCTTGAAAATTGTATATCGTTGAAGAATTGAATACTTCAATTCACCAACTTCACAATTTTTCACAAATTGCAATAATAAAGTAAGGAATTATAGAAGAAAATTAGAGAGAGATTGATGATTTTGTGAGTAAAAATGAAAGAATGAGGGGGTATTTATAGTTGAGAATAGGAAAAAAAGTGTAATTATAAAAAGTTTGGGGTTAAAACAAAGTTTGGGGGCCAAATGGATATTTTTTATAAAGCCAAACGGCTAAATTACAGGCCAACAGCTAGTTTTTAAACTTCCAATCGTTGGCCAATTTTTTTAAAAAAAATAGTCGTTGGGGCTGTTAGGCCCTGTTGAACCGGCCCAGGCCCGCCAGCCGATCCCGGGCTAGTCTCAACATGGAGGACCAGCCTACAGTGGGCTCCTAGGACCGCATGGGACCGGATCGTTTGGACCAACTCGTTTAGCCCATGGTCTCGGGGTCCCGGGCCGGTCCCGGGCTTGGCCCGGACCACAATACAGCCTTAGATATACATGGAGAATTGGAGAAAAGGAAAAGTGGGTATAGAGAAGATGAGTATGGAACAATATGAACCTACCCAAGCATAGTTTTATTTGCTGACTCACTATGCATCAAAGACTGCTGACAAAAACCAGATCATATCGTATGTGCATTAGTCAAGAAGATAGGTGCCCAATATGTGGAACAGAAGAGGAGACTATCCAACATTTATTCTTTGAATGTGTATTCTCACAGTAGTGCTTAAGGAAGGTGTTAAACTGAATGAGCATAGGTATACAAAAGACAGAGATAACAGGGATATGAAAAAGAGTGATCAGACTAGTCAAAGGAAAGAAATGCAGGGAAGTTGCTACTGCTATATTGGCTGCCCTGATGTACTGAATATGGAATGCTAGGAACACTGCTGTATGGAACTTCAAACTATCCACCACTACCTACATACTAAGTCAGATTAAACAAGAATGCAGACTGAGGAAGCTCGCCTATTTGAAGAGCAAGACAAGTGTTCAAGAAAGAGAATGGATTGAGAAGATAATGCAGAAATATAAGATAAGATAGATAGAAAAAATAATGTTTTGATGACAAGGAGTACATAGCTAATGTATATGTATATAGAAAGAAATAGGAGAAAAGAGGAAAGTACTGAGGAAAAAAGCCTGTAATAGTTTCGAGGTGATGAAATAAAAAAAATTTCTTCACCAAAAAGAATGATCAAAAACCCTTAAGTGAATATCCATTTAATTTTTAGAGCAAGTCCAACTTGTAGTCAAAGGTTGACACAAAAAGTTAACATGTCGGAATTCTCATGCCATGACCACCAACGGATTCTTTTCCACGAGAGGATTCCAGAACACTACTTAAAATCAAATTTTGATAACGTTTGTCCTTTCATATTCATGAATTAGGTTGAAGAACTCCAGGGCTAGGCTTTCGCAAATTCTGAAAATTTCTCCATATTTCTATCATAAAATTCTTCCCATAATTACGTAATAAACTCAAATAAAAGTTTAGGATCATTATCTTGAAGATTTGAGCAGAAAATCCCTATTTTTCTCTTCTCTTTTTCTCCCTTTCTTTTCTTTTCTCCTACTACATTTTCTTTTTCTGCTTTTGCGTTTTGCTTCTGTTCCAACTTTCAACCAGCGTTTATGTTTTTTTCGCTTCTTTTTAAGTGTTTTTTTTTTGTCTTCTTCTTTTATATTAATTAATTTCTTTTTTTTGGTCAAATTACCAAATAACCCCTAAATTAAATTAGGGTTATTACAATATAATAATTTTGTCGCATAAAATAAGACAGAGTACCTATCACAATAACACAGACGAAGTCCGAATGAAACTTCATTTATTACAAAACTCAAAAAACTTACAAAGACAAGAAATATTGTATTTGCACTGCGATTGTCCTATTCATGTAGCATTACATCTTATTACATGATTCTATTTGTAATTTATTATCTCTGAAAATGAATTCCGTCAATTACAAGAGGAATTTGATAATTACCAAGACTAATATACAAAACAATTTTAACTAGTTGTGGAGTTGAAATTACATTCTAGAGGAAAACCTTGAGGAAACCTTTTAATATCAGTACAATAATTATAAACCATATAATTTTTCTGCACCCATTGTAACTTAGCTTGGCTTGTTGAATCAAGTTCTTGAAAAAACCATGGATTTGTGCTACTATTACATGATGATTTTCCAAATTCCCAAACACAAGCATTGGCTTTGAAATTTCTAAAAGAGGCTATAAATGGAGCATTGGACCAATCTGTTTTAATTAGGCCACCCCTAGTAGCCCAATCATCTGCATTCCATAGACTTGCATATACTCTCATTGGTTGCTTGTTTGGGTATGGTATTCCTCTTGACTTCATGTTCTTGAACACTCTTATAGGTGTGCCATCCACATAAAATCTACAAAATTGGTAAATCAAACATAAAAATATATGTATAAGTTTTTGTCAATTTGTAGAAGCAGAAATAAAATAATGTCATGTTCAACTATTAACCAAGACAATTTGTTTTGGGACTGAGGCATAGGAGCAATAGTTATGGTGGTTGTTGTTGTTGTTGTTGCTGTTACATATTCAAATATTAAGAATTAACAATAATTTATTAGATTTAGTGGGCGCTTGAACATAAGAATTGTGAAATTAAAAAAAAAAAAGAAAAAATATAAGTGAAAATGTATTTGAAAATCACAGATGTGTTTGGACATGAATACAATTTGAGTTGTTTCTGAATTTTTGTGAGTGATTTGAAGTGAAAATTTTGAAAAATAACTTTTTTGGAGTTTTTCAAATTTTTGAAAAATTTCGAAATTCAACTGCAAGTGTAATTTAAAATTTTCATGACCAAATACTGATTCTGAAAAAAATAAAAAATAAATCGGAAAAAATAAACTTTTTTATGGCCAAATGGGCCCTTAATTAAATTCTCGTGCGTCCTGATTCTAACTAGTTATATCAATATTATGAACATTATTCAGCTTATAGTTTGCTTAATATTCCAGTATATTGGTTATTTTTATAAGAAATGTCAAATAGAGCAAGTCAAAATAAAGATAAAGTTAAATTTATAGAACTTTAGGAGCAAAAACCAAGAGAGATATATAAGTTTGGATATATGACACCATTACTATTTGAGGAGTTAAGCTAATTTTTTTTAACTTTAATTTCTCTTTTTTTTTTTTAAAAAAAAAAATATACATTGATTACTAACTATCTTAGCAAATCTTACGTAATTTTTTCCATAGTTTTCAAATTGTGTAAATTTTATTTCAAAATAAAATAAAATTGAAGGAGCAGTAATGGTTCTAATGAATAATGATATATGGTTTGTATAGTAAAAGGATGCTGACCAAGAGGTTGTGAGTTCGAGTCTATCCAAGAGCAAGGTGGGAAGTTTTTGGAGGGAAGGATGCCGGAAACAGACTCTCTACCCCAGGGTAGGGGTAAGGTCTGCGTACACACTACCCTCCTCAGACCCCACTAAGTGAGATTATACTGGGTTGTTGTTGTTGGTTTGTATAGTAAAAGGATACCTACATAATTGTTTGTGGGTTCCAAAGAATGGAGTAGGTATGAAAACCAGCAGTTGGATCAAACCATAAGTAGAATTGCTGTTCTTTGTCACCTTTGCCTTGAGTGTAAACATTTGTATGAATAATATAAGGATCACCACTAAGATTGCCCAAGAATTCAAAATCTATCTCATCATGTGTTGCCCCTTGTGATGATAACTACATAGAAAATTAAAATAAAACAAGATCTTAGTAATCATATGATATAAAAATAAGAAAAAAAATTACCATATGATCATAATTATTGATGTAGATTAAATGACAACATCACCAATAACTATGAGATAAGGCATTCCGGTACACAAAACCTATTCATGCAGGGCCTATGGAAGGATCACACCCCAAGGGATATAATATGCATAGTCTATCATAATACAAGCATTAGTGTCTGCTTCCACGGCTCGAATCCGAGACCTATAGGTCATAACGGAGACAACTTTACCGTTGCACAGCCTGATACATAAAGACTCCCGCATTCATGCAGGGTCCGGGGAAGGGTTGCACCCCAAGAAGTAATGATGTAGACAATCTACCATAATACAAGCATTAGTGACTGCTTCCATGACTCGAACCCGAGACTTATAGGTCACAACGGAGACAACTTTACCGTTGCACAGCCTTGTACATAAAGACTCCCGCATTCAAGCAGGATCCGAGGAAGGGTCACACCCCAAGGGGTATGATGTAGACAGTCTACCCTAATGCAAACATTAGTGACTACTTTCACGACTCGAAAAATAATTTTACCGTTACTCCAACACGTCCCTCCCCTTCGAATAACTATGATATAACACTTACGTAATATGTAGTAACAGTGCCAGCTGAATTTCCACGTACGAGTTTCAACTGCATATCAATCCTTCCAAATAAATACTCTCTCTTGGATTGAATACCGGAACCAGAGGCTTTGTCAAGGGAGAGAGTAAGAAGTTTTCCATTGTTGAGAACCTTTGCCCTACCATCTCCCCATGTAACATCAAAATCTTGATTAAAGTTATTATAAGCCAAACTATGATATTGCAAAGAGCATAAGGCAAGAAAAACCAAATATTGAGCTAACAAAGAAGCCATTGGGTAATTGATTTGGTTTTTACAAGTCAAAGATGGATTGTAATTTGTAACCAAATGCTATATATAGAGGTGTTGGGTTAAGGAATGAAAGTTGGTGGGGTTAAAAGAAGGTTTCTAGAAATTGGAGGGCCATTTTGGTAATGGAGTAGGACAGCTGGCAAATAGTTTATTCCCACTATAACAGTGGGTGGGCCCCATTTCTATGACGTGGCTTAATTTGATAGTTTAGCCAGCCAATAAAATAGTTTGGTCATCATTAGACATCATCATAGAAACAAACTACAAATTCTTGTACTAGTGGACACGGTTTTAGACTTTTCTTGTGTCATATTGAGTGATAAATTTTAATTTTAAAAAGTCTAATTAACTATTTTTATATGAGATTTTTACCCTGTATAACCGCTCAATCAAAATAATTGTCAACAAATACATAATATGTATATACAATTATATTAGTGTATAACTTATATATATAATAAATACAAATACTTTTGACCGAACAATCAAAAGTGTAACTTTCCCTTTTAATTTTGTTTTGAGGTGCTTAAGTAGTTCATATATTTTGAAATTGAACTCAGGAAACCATATTCTTAAAACTTTTTTTATTACATAGGGATTCATACAATCAAAAGTTTATGTTTTGTCTAATTTTACATTAGGAAAGGAGATGGACATATTTCACCACTATTGCAATTCTCCTTTGACATCTACAAATGCTAGACTTTAATGTTTAACGTATGGGTAAACAACGTATATGTGTTAAGAAATTAATTAAATATGTACAAACATTAAATTCAGAACACATAAAATTATTGTCGATCTAAATTCAGAATCCATAAAGTTAAAATTTTGACTCCGTCCGTAGAAAAAGGAAAACTCTAGCAATTTCTATAGGTTCATATTGAAGTTGTATTCACCAATAAAATATTTCTTTTGCGTGTATTCTAGTACATTCCTCATTGGCTTTTCAACGTGTTACTTTCTAGTTGAAGAATCATAGGTAAGTGTTGTTTAGTATATTACTAGAAAAGACCTTTTCATTTGGTCAATCAACACAGCTGGAAACCAACAACTTGGTGAACTAATGTTACTAGTTTTGAATAGTACTAGCTTTATTTACATGGGGAAGGTTCATATAAAGAAGTGACAAAGATCAAATTTGGTCACATATAATATTCGTTAAGCTTTTGGTCTAATATTAATTTCATTATTAGCAAATAGTCTCGTTCTTTCGTTAATCCCTAACGGAGCCCAACATGGAGGTATTCTTAAATCATAGTCAGAAGTGAATGTGCAAATTTGGTGAAAATAGGATGGGTTAGCCAGCTTTGGAACTGGTAAATAAAAAATAACTAGTGTTTGTAAAGTTATTAAAAAATAGCTATTATTTTGCTGTAACATTAAAAGTTTCAGCATAATATACTGGAGATCGGTGCACCTGTTTATGAACTTCCAGCATATTATGTTGGAACTCCAACACACGAAAAGTTCCAGCATAATATACTGGAGATTAGAGCACATGTGTATGAACTTCCTGTAAGATTATTAAATCACAGCCATAGCAGAGATTAAGACACAATTGTAGAATCAATCTAAAGTCAGAGTTTAAGGAAGAGTGCCGTTAAACTCCATGGATACAACAGCGACAACAAACGGCGATTAAGCCTGAGACCAACTTTCACGATCCACTAGCTACTCGCTCTCACAGCCCGGAGAACTTGACTGATGGGACGTCTACCGTTACCACGTATTCAAGAGGCAGAATACGCTAGGGTTTTCTAATAGCTAGGGAAATGGGGGTTGACCTCTATTTATAAAGAGTGCCTACCCATCACAAGCCAATAGTTATTGGGCCTCACTTATCCAACACACGATATTTAATATTAGGCCTTTTATTTATCCACCACTTGGGCCACGTCACTATCCTTTCAGGCTATAACCAATTAACGTAAGTCCAAATTCCAACATTCTCCCACTTGGACGCCAACATTAATTGAGGACAAGAAAACAATTTTAAATATTTGAGTTTTTAAGAAAATCATTTTGAAAAAGGATTTTAGACTCTACGGTGGCCACACTACTCACATAGCCAATGATAGAATGACCTATATAACAATCCATTCAATCTTAATAGGAAAGATTAACAATGAATCGTAGCAGGCATCACACCATTTTAAGGTATGAATTCTATCTACGACCATATATGCTAGAATTTCCATCAACATGGATCAAACATATGTGCTAAGCATTTTATCTTTCTAATCAAGGTGAATATATTCACACCTCTTAAAAGAAATAATCCTCCAAGTGATATTATAACCATATCACCTCAGGAGCCTCCAAGTGACACAAAATCATATCACCTCAGGAGGATTCCCTTGTGTCTTACCCGGGATAATAAAGGCAACAAGCCGCAAGACTCAAAGATATCATGAGTTTATGCAATGTCCAATTGGAAATAAAAATAAATAAATTATCATGTTAGTCATAAGCATAAGAGATATCAAATAATACAAGCTTGCATAAAAATAGGATTTATTAAAGGCAATATCTCAGTCAGCAATTACAAAGTAACTCCACTGACTAAAGCGCATCAAAAGACTCTAAAATACCCATATTTTTAGCATGTTCATTAAACACTACAGGTCTAAGACGTTTAGTCAAAGGATCAGCCAACATAGATTTTGTGCTAATATGCTCAATACATAAATCACCTTCTTTTACCATGTCTCTAACCTTAAGAAACTTAAGGCTAACATGCTTAGAGCCTCTTGTTCTCTTGTTATTCTTGGAGAAGAACACAGCTGCACTGTTGTCACAGAAAATAGTCACCGGCTTAGATATAAAATCCATAATTTGCAATTTAGTAAGAAAATTCTTTATCGAGACAACATGTGAAGCAGTCTCAAAACAAGCAATAAACTCAACTTCCATTGTAGATGTAATAGTGATGCTTTGTTTTCACTTTTCCAAGAAATAGCACCTCCATCCAACATAAAAGTATATCCAGAAGTTGATTTCATAGTGTCTTGACAACCAGCAAAATCAGAATCTGAATATACTAGAAGATCCAGGTAATCAACCCTTTTGTACACAAGCATGAAGTCTTTGGTGCATTGTAGATATCTCATCACTTTCTTTGCAGCCACCCAATGTGCCCACCCAGGATTAGAAGAAAATCTTCCCAACATGTTAACAACAAATGCAATATCAGGCCTTGTACAAACCTGTATGTACATCAAACAACCAACAACACTTGCATATGGAACATCTTTCATTGTTCTCATTTCAACTTCATTTTTCGAACATTGATCTTTACTAAGTTTATCCCCTTTTACAACAGGTGCAACACCAGGTCTACAGTCTTTCATATTGAAAGTTTTAAGAACACTCTCAATATAGGAACGTTGTGATAAACCCAATAAACCACGTGACCTATCTCTTTTAATTTCTATCCCAAGAACAAAAGAGGCTTCACCAAGATCTTTCATATCAAAAGACCTAGACAAAAATTGTTTGGTCTCATTCAACAAGCCCAAATCATATGTGGCAAGCAGAATGTCATCAACATAGAGAACCATGATAATGAAATTACCATTAGCTATTTTAAGATATACACATTCATCAAGCTTATTCTCCACAATTCAAAATTTTGTAATAATTTCATCAAATTTCAAGTAGCACTGCCTGGAGGCTTGTTTAATCCCATATATGGATTTGTTAAGCTTGCACACTAGATATTTTTTACCAGTCTCTTTAAACCCTTCAGGTTGAACCATGTAAACTTTTTCAAGTAGACTCATATTCCGGAAAGCAGTTTTAACATCCATCTGGTGCAATTCTAAATCAAAATGAGCCACAAGAGCCATCACAATTCTAAATGCATCCTTGGATGAAATAGGAAAAAATGTTTCTTTATAATCAATACCTTCTTTCTGAGTGTAACCCTTAGCAACCAACCTTGCTTTATAACGGTCTATGTTTCCCTTAGAGTCTCTTTTAGTTTTAAACACCCATTTGTAACCAATAGGTCTAAAACCTTCAGGCAGTTCAACTAATTCCCACACTCCATTGTGTTCCATGGAGCGCATTTCATCTTTCATTGCCTCACGCCATTTATCAACAAATGGAGAGGAAATAGCTTGAGCATATGATAAAGGATCAGTTAGCTCTCCAGTATCACTAAGATTTTCAGTCACATACACGATAAAATCATCAGAGATGGCAGACCTTCTTTCTCTTTGTGACCTGCGGAATGGTTCATTGTGTACATTTTGTTCAGGAACTATGGGATCTACGTCGTTATTCCCTTAATTCTCCCTATCATGAATAGGTTGGTTTACCACCTTTTCATGTATAACAGGTACAAGGACAATGACTTCCTTCTCTTTCAATATAATTTCCTTACCACATGAACAATCACAATCACAAACATCATGCTCAAGAAATTTTGCATTAATAGACTTAACGATTCCAGTGCCACGCCCAGGACAGAAAAACATAAAACCTTTAGAGTGATCAGAATAGCCTATAAAGAAAGAACTGGTAGTTCTAGGATCAGTTTTCTTTTCTATGGGTGAATAAATACGAACTGCAGCTGGACATCCCCAAATGTGAAAATGGTTCAAGCCAGGTTTTCGGGTTGTCCATAGTTCAAAGGGAGTTTTCAAGAAGTTTTTGTAAGAACTCTATTCAGGATATAGCTAGCTGTTTTTAAGGCTTCACCCCAAAGAGACTCAGGTAGGCTAGTCCTTGACATCATACTTCTCACCATTTCCATGAGAGTACGATTCCGTCTTTCAGCCACACCATTGTAAGCACGTGATTTTTGCCCTATATGAGAATTACTCCGAAAAAATTCAAAAATAAAATGATTTTTCTTTGGTGTGCAATTTTGTGATATTTTGAATAATTATTTGCATTTGTCTGTGCATGTTTATTTGCTAAATTAATAAAAAATACAAAAATATGTCGCATTTTGCATGTAGGATTTAATTCTACAATTGTTAGTAATTGAATTTGTTTTACAAAAATTAAAAATTACAAAAATAGGCATCGTTTGCATTTTTAGCATTTAATGTCCAAATATACAATTTTATGCTTAATTAATACTTAATTGTGCGTTAATTGTTATTGGGAGTTAATTTGCGCTTTTATAACTTAATTTAGTTCTTAATAATAGTTTAAGTATTTTTATAATTTAGTTTTAGAGAAATAAAAGAAGAAAAGAGAGCGAAAATATAAAGAAAGTCGGAATTGGGCCTCTTCTTCGATTTCAAGCCACAGGCCCAAAAAATGGCCCAATCTTCCCTACGACCCAGTCCATTTCGAACTGGGTCGACCCAGTCCATAACCCAAAAGACCCAATACCCCTATCTTGCATTTCAAAGACACAAAACAAAACAAAAAAATAAAAGGAAAACCCTAAAAGAGACCAAAACTCATCCGCCCCCCCCTCTCCTATCTTCTTCTTCTTCCTCAAGCTCACCTCCCTCCCAACCATGGCTGCCCGGCAACCATCCTCCAAATGATCAGTCCAAGCGCCGGAAAACCAGACCCCTCCACCGTCCGCCATTGACGAGCAACGTTGTTGCTGCGTTTTGCTCGTCGACCAGCTCAAACCTTACGTCCAAACACCCCTCGACGGACAGCTGCTTCATCGTCAACCTCCCCATCGCTGTTCTGCCGATGTTGCTTCTTCTCCCCGTCGTCCCCGTCATCGGACAGCTACTGCCATGGTCGCAGCTGTTGCTGCCGCGACGCTGCTTCTTCCCATCCATCTTCACGTCGAGCTGCTCGTCACTGCTGCTCACGTTTCTGCCATGGACGAGCAAGCTTGATGCTGCCATGGCCAGCTGCGGGCTGCTGCTCCTTTCCCTCCGTCTTCTTCGTTTGGTCGAGGGTTTTTCGTCGAGTCAAGATCTTGTACGTCGTGAGTTCATCGTCAAGTTCGTTGTTTGTTTGGTCGTTGTTCGTCGTTTCGATCCGGTACACAACTGAAAAGCTGGTTATTGTAATCCGAAATATGAAGCATGAATACATATGAAGAATGAAATTCCGAAGTTTTA
This sequence comes from Nicotiana tabacum, assembly GCF_000715075.1. Classification (NCBI taxonomy): domain Eukaryota; kingdom Viridiplantae; phylum Streptophyta; class Magnoliopsida; order Solanales; family Solanaceae; genus Nicotiana; species Nicotiana tabacum. The sequence continues at coordinate 298,220 of NC_134088.1, forward strand.
ATTTCGTTTTTCTTTGTTTCCTTTTGTTGATTATATTTAAGCTATTCCATGTATTACTAAATAATAACTGGAATAAAAAAAATAACTTAAGTTAGTCTTTAATGAATCAGTTCGGCAAAACATGTTAATTCACTAGTTATGAAGGTTTCAAGATTATCAACAGTAGGTTAATCATGAATAACTAGCTAAATTTAGCTAAGACATGAATTTAAATTAAAACTTCGTAAATTAGGCATTAAGGCATGACTTGAGTTCAAGCAAGACTAGAAGAACGTTTAAGTCTAACAAACTTTCTAATAAGCTTTAGTAATTATGGTTAAATCAAGTTTCAAATGGTTGTGAATAATTAATCTCAATAATTTTTTTTAACAATGCTGAGTTTTAATCTAGCTATATTTGATTCTTTTGGATATTAGTTGTTGAGCTTTTATTTTATTTATAATTTCGAAATTAAGAATAAAATTCCTTTTTCATCAATATTTGTATTAATCAAGCAATTAGCATGTCATGTTTTCTTAATAATAATAATAATAATAAATAAAAAACGTAATTAATTAGGATTTTCTTTATTCATTTTAGAGACTAATTTTAAATAGCAAAATGTAGTCGCTTTAAGATTTGTCCATTTAAAATAAATGAGACGAGCCTCGCTAAATAAAACACACAAATTGCGGGGGCCTCGATAAAAATTCAATTGATTACTTAAACTTCGGGATGGGCCATTTAGCAAATTTCACGGCCTTCCCCAAAGTAATAAAGCACTAATCGCTTTAGGCGCGATATAATAATAATACATTCTTAAACACGGGTACGCATTTATGCGACCCAAATCCAAATCCCAAAACATTGAATAAAAATATGTTCCGGATCGTGGATGCATTTTATGTAACGCAATCCAAAGACATGTTTTTAAACGATGTTCACACTCTTTAAAATATAATAATAACAATAAAAGCGGTTAAAAGTTAAAATTGCACTATAGTTTTTTTTGAACATGTATTAAAATCAGATATTTTAGCCATTACAACAGTTGAGCGACCATGCTAGAACCACGGAACTCGGGAATGCCTAACACCTTCTCCCGAGTTAACAGAATTCCTTATCCGGATTTCTGGTGCGCAGACTGTAATACATAGTCATTCTTTTCCTCGATTCGGGATTAAAATTGGTGACTTGGGACACCCTAAATCTCCCAAGTGGCGATTCTGAAATAAATAAATAAATCCCGTTTCGATTGTCCTTTAATCGGAAAAAACTCCCTTGTACCCTCGCGGGGGCGGAAAAAGCAGGTGTGACAGCTCTGGCGACTCTGCTGGGGACATCGAACCCAGAATCTCTAGTTCAGGGTTCAGAATTCGAGCTTAGATAAATTGTTATATTTAATTGTATCTGATTTTCCTACATGTTTTATGCTAAATGTGCTAAATGTTACCGCTTTTATATTATCTGAACTGTATATAAACTGTGCCGACACCCTTCTCTCTTCACCTCCGGGGATGTGCTTACTGGTTGAGACTCCCTATTCTGTTAGTGTCATACCCTGAAATAAGAAAGAGGTCGGACAAGTTACGAAGCCGGATGACCTTTTGGTTCCCGGTAAGTTGCCCCCTCCTCGACTTGAGTTGTCCGCTCGGGTACACAGTCTAGAACATCGACTCAAGTTTTGAACATAAAATAACATGACTTCATGCTGGATCCCTAGTAGGAACGATTATTTGCATCATGTTGTATTTGACTTAGGGGACTCAACACAGGGGTTGGGTCTGTCTAGGGCTAGCAACCTGAAATGAAAAAGACCATCTTGATGCATCCTATGTGCTACATGTTGCATTCCTTCAAGGGTAAAAGGGTCATTTGGTGGATCAATGATAAAGCAAATAGGGCCCGGTTATGTTTTGTTACATTTTTATCTAAAAAAAACAAATTTAAAAAAAATGAAAAATTCAAAAAAAAAAAAAATTCTTTGCACTTTTTATCATTTATGAAAAATCAAAAATAAAAAAAAGGGAAAAAGAAAATCCAAAAGATTTTACATGTTTCATCACCTTTTAAGAAAAAGCAAAAGAAAAAAAAGATATGTTTTCTCTGAATTAGTTATTTTTTTATTTCTCACCCGTATCCAATCTGGCCCGAACTACGCTGGTTTGATTCTCACCGGATGTGAGATACGTAGGCAACCTTCATCGGGTCCAACCCCCTTTTTTGCTAAAATAGTCAAAAACCAAAAAAATAAATAAAAAACGTGTCAAAATTTTTTATTTTGTCATAAATAAGTCTAGTGGTGTCCAACCTCCCCTTTTGCTAAAAATAGCCAATAAAAAACATGTCAAATTTTAATTTTGTCATAAAGAAGTCGGGTGACGCTGTTTTATCAAGACATAGCCGAATGTTCCCGAAAGGGGCGCCGGAAGGCTGACTTTGCATAAACAACCACCTTTTGGGTCATGTTTAGGATTTTTGGTTTAGTTGACCCACACAGCCTTAAAAATCTTCGTCCCCGAGGTGCTGAAGGGCCGTGTTTACAACACCCGGTTTTTATTGTAATTTGAAAAAAAAAACAACAAAGAGTCAGCGGTTAGGTGAATACCATTTGAATTTTTGGTCAAAATAAAGCCGAGCCAGCTTCCGCCGCGTCTTAAAACCGTTCTTGCCGAAATAGCCTTAGAGTATCTTTCAATCGTCAAAAGGTTATTTTCGTAAAAGAACGGACAAGTTTGTAAAGTGTCAAAATAATCCTCCCTGGCCTCAAAATTCATGTGAGATTTGGAAGGGGGCACATTTGCAAAAATAGCCGTTTGGTTGCATTTGTCAAACGGGGAAAGGAAGCTGGCCTTTTTGTTTTGAGGTTATAAATCTTTTGGCTAGAATATATGGGTTGTTTGATTTTTGAGTTTGTTGGTCATCTTTCAACCTTTGAAACCCAGTTTATTTTATTATGAAAATTGATAAAAAAAATGTGTCTTATTGTTGTTACCTTTCATTTGGTCCGAACTACGCAAGGTCTGATTCATGCGGGGTCATGATACGTAGGCAATCTCCATAAGATTCGACCACCACTGAAAAAGAAAAAAAAAGGGAAGAAAGAAAAATAAAGGAAAGCGCAAGTGCATCGCATCTCTGATAGAACGGTTTAACTGCTTAGGTGCATTGCATCTCTAATATATGATTATCTGTCAAATGCCCTGACACTAACGTGATGGCTTCCCTTTGATGTGTTCATATATAGAAAAGTGGTTGGTTGTGGTAACTCCTCCCTGCAAAGCAAATGACACAGAACCTCAGAACAGGGTGGGTCGGTACTGATGACCGACAACAATTGGTCGAACAGAACAACGGGTTGGTAGAAGAAGTGAAAATGCTGAGACAACATGTGGCAGACATGTATCAGGCATGGATAACTGGGAAAGCACCACCCCCACCACCGCCAAGCTTTTCAAACTCTGGCATTACCCATCCCCCATACTCTCCATCCCAGCCCACTTATGACAGCTTTCCTAGCTACCTGAGTAGCTCCATCACTCGTCCACGCTACTCCCCTCCCCAATGCTACTTCTCTCCACGAGATTCCCAAAGACGGGCTTCACTTTCAAAATACCCAGCTCCACATAAGGCCTATCCACCCTCACAAGCCTACCGGAAGCCCCCCGGATCAGGTTTCCGGCCCAATCAAGCATTTAGGAACGAAAGGTTGCTGAAACGAGGAAAGGCTCTCACCCTTATCGGAGTATCTTATGCAAGTCTGTTTGAAAGGCTAAAGCATGCTGGCTCGATTGAGCCACTCCCCGCATGTACTCCAAATCCACTTGCAAGGAGCTTTGATCCGGCAGCGCGATGCGCCTACCACTCCAATGTCATAGGGCACAACATTGAGAGCTGTCATAGTTGGAGAAGGGAAGTAGAGAAAATGATCCAAGAAGGGCGGGTTGTGATTAATAACAGTGACATGGTGCACTCGAGCCCCCTCGAGAACTTGCCAACGGATGTTGATGATATTGAAGCTGGTAATGGTCTTGACAGTATCGATGCAAAGCTCAGTGGCTAAGATGCCAGTCTTGATAAAGTGGAAGGACGCTCTGTTCCTTGGTTAACAAGAGAGAAGTTTGTGGTGGCTTATTTTGTTGACATTTATGTTGTTCGGATTATTAGGGTTATAAGTCGGATATTGTCTTGTCCAGTTTGTTTTAGGATTTTGTTCTGGATTGTTTTGTTTGTTTTGTTATTTAAACCATTTCACCGGTAGTCTAATACAAAATCCGGTCTTTCTTTATTTCCAGTCATCTCTTTGTTTGGTCCTTTTATCATTTTTGTTCAGTGCCGATTCTAGTGACATGACATGCGCACACAGTTTGGGCCTAACCTTAAAAGTTAATCGTAAAACCCTGGAAAGGCGATCAGACCATTTAAAGGAAATAAGAACGGTTTGGGATTATTTGAAGCCCGAGTCATGTGGAACTGGGGCAAGTTAAACACAAAGAAAACCGTTAAAATCAAGATTCTCCAAATTGGCGTGAGGGTCATTCATGATAATGAGAGTGTCGCCCAACGATGTTTTAGAAATAACAAAGGGAAAAGCAATTGTTTAACATAATTGTCAAGCCCAGCACCGTCGGAAGAGACTATAAATCTATTGTTTGTTGTGTTGTTTGCATTCGGCATGTTTTGAAGACTGGAATGACGAAGGCATTTTGTTCTGCTACCTAAACACTTTATCCTTCATTACCCCTTTTGAGCCTTACTTATTTTTCTTTCATACCCCTCGTTCGGAATCAGTAAAAACGACTAGAAAACGCGAGCATGGCATGAAAACATGAAAAAAAAAAAGAAAAGAAAACAACAAAACGAAAAAGAAAAGAAAAGAAAAATGATAACAAAAAAAAACAAAAGAAAGTCAAATGAAAAAAGAGGAATTGGGAACTACGTTTGACCTGATTCCTCAAAGAGGATACGTAGGCGCTTCACGGCTCGGTCATAGGGTGCTTAATGGCCACAATGGTCATAGTGTACATGGTGTAATAAAAATAATAAAAAATAAGTAAATAATCCCCAAGCAAGAAACTGGGTCAAGGGTTGTGTTTGTTGTAAACAAATATGATTTCGAAGGTTGTAATTTTGAACCCCAAATTTGATTTGTTTTTTAGCCTTTAATACCCTTTCTTTCTAGCCTGTCCAAAAACCCACGTTACGGTCCAAAGAAAGACCTTCTGACCAGTCTGCAAAAGATGCCAAGTCAGACAAATGAGAGTCTTACCGGCGAACATAACATTCTGTTCCACAGCAGAAAGGACTCTAATCTCCAGCAGAGAGAGTCATACCGGCAACACTCCAAATCCCCAGCTGGAAAGTGACACAAATGAGAGAGTCTTATCGGTGAAAATATTCACGGACACCATAAGGCGATGAAAGCTGAGAGAAAAACCAAAATGCGAGAGACTTGATAGTGAAAACCCTTCGGGCACTACAAGTCGAATAAGATTGAGAATCAGATGGGGAATTTCCAATTGAAGGTCTTGAAAGACGATTGACGATGGAAGATAGGCCACAAATGCATGCCATGACCATTAGAGTCGGTGTCTGCGTTTGATAGGTTTTTATTTATAGTTTCTTTTGTTACAGAGTCATCTTTTTCATTTGTCTTTTATTCTGTTCCCTTTTTATCTTTTTCCTTTCATAGAAAAACTCCCCAATAGAGTCTGTCTGGTCAAAACAAGTGTGAATTGACTTCAAAATATGCCATCAGCTTTCCAATTATGCAAGATAAGATCTGACTAGTACATCCAAGTGGTATAGTCAGCGAGGAACAAACGCGAGGCCAGTGTCAAAAAAAGATATCCCCAGCAAAAGGGAATTGACAAAAGGATTGACAAGTGTCAAGAGGGATACCCTTGCCGAAATCAAAGGTTATAAACCTCAAGGCCAAGGCCCGTTGAACAAAGCAAGGAGAGCAGTGAGCATGATTTAGGGAAATTTATACTAGACTAAAAGGTCGGGGAAATACTAGTTTCCGAGCTATGCCACAAAAGAAGAGGGATATCCCCAGCAGAAAGGGATTATCCCCAGCAAATAATA